>NC_092050.1:76505349-76757790 GCF_003086295.3 Arachis hypogaea
AGTTGGCCATGTCATCTCGCAAAAATATTGTTGAGGCGTCTTCTAAGGTTCCTGAGGGGATGTCCGACTGGTTCGACTCCCTTGTGTTGCTGTGTGTTTCTCTAGCCAACTTTGAATTTTGTGTGGAGCTTAGGAAACATCACTGAATCTGTAGTAGTAGGGATCAGGAGAACAACTATGAGCTGGTAGCACCTGATTCTGATGAAAGGGTTTGCTTCCCCGTTCTGACCCAAGGAGAGCGTTCCTTTTTCTACGCATACGACTTTTTTTTTAGCCAGATGAACATCACCCTTCCTTTACTCCTTTTGAAACCGACTTGTTATGGTCGTGTAATGTGGCCCCCTCTCAACTTCACCCGAATTCTTGGGGTTTCATTAAGATTTTTCAGTTGATTTGTCAAGAATTTGATGTTAAACCTTCTCAAACTCTTTTTCTGTATCTCTTTGTGTTGACCAAGCCTGGGACTACCAAAAAGAAAGCTTATTGGATTTCTTTTAAGTCTGCCCAGGGACATAAAATTTTTTCCATGTATGATGAGTCTTTCAGGGATTTTAAGAATTACTTTTTTAAGATCCGAGCTGTTGAAGGAGCTCGTCCTTTCTTTATGGATGAGAATGGCGAGCCTCGTTTTCCCTTAGAATGGCAGAAGAATGTAGTGGTGTCTAGGTATACTTGGGAAATATTGGACGAGGTCGAGCAGGCTTTTGTCACTGTCTTGGAGGATATTTGGGGGGAACCTCCCCATCTTGATACCAAGAAATTCTTGGGGAATCCATCCCTTGTCCGAACTGTGCTGGGTATTCATTAGGTTTTGCTCCACTTTACTTTGCTTTCTTTGTTTTCTGGTTTGTAATCTGCTTCTATGGTTGGTTTTGTTTTTTCAGATATGGTTAAAATAATGACTCCATGAGGGCCTTCAAAAAGGCGAGGAAGGCTACTGCTGTCCAGAACATCTCGGCCAAGGTGGCTGGGGAGGGATCCTCTCATGTTCTGCCGAAGACATCAGTATCGAGTTCTCCTGGACCGAGAAGAATGATTCCTACCCCTCGGGTCCATGTGCTCAACCCTCCCCAGTCTTCTGCTGCCGTTTCTTCTCCTCCGGCAGTTCCTCCTTCAAAAAGACCTCGGACCGTTGAGCTCTTCAATCTGGACGCTCCTGATTTTATTGCCATTGGGTTTGTCGACCAGCAGATTGGTCCCTATGGTGCCCTTCCTATGGATGATGTTTCTCTTCTTCGTCACTTGGATTTCATAACTCGGAGTAGCATCAAGATGGCTCGTATGGGGGCGGCTTTGTATCAAACTGCCCAAGATCTTCCTATCCACGCAACGAAGGCCTTCACGGAGGAGGCCAAATCATAGTTTGACTGGATTAAGGGTTTAAAGGAGGAGCTCGAGGTGAAGGTGACCAAGTTGGAGAAAGAACTGAGGGTGAAAAGACCAGAGCTATTGCCTTGGTGGCTTCTGCAAAGCTGGCTGAGGATACGGCTTTGAAACACAAAGAGAGCTATGTCACGAACTACAGGGAGATGATGCGTCTTAGGGAGAATTTGGAGTCTGCTCGGGCTAATTATGCCGAGCTCCAGGGTCATCTTGTGGGCAGCGTCAATGCTGCTTATGAGAATTTAAAGGATCAAGTTCGAGTCCTTGCGCCCGATCTCGACCTCTCTCTCTTCAGCTTGGACAACATTGTGAAGGATGGTAAAATTGTCCCTGATGACCCTGATGATGATGACGACATTGAGCCTCCTCCTGTGCCTGCCCCACAAGGTCTCTGTTGCGCCGACTTCTTCAGCCCCTGCAGTTTTTCATTCCGAGTCGAATCCTGATTATCAGGTCCTGAACCGGGATGATGGGACGGTGGATGCGGTACCCCTTCAGACTCGTCCTCCTTCACCCCGGGATGCTGCAACTGGGAACTCTTTGGATCCTCTTTGACTATTCTGGATGTTCTGTATATAGCCTGGCTTGTGGGCTTTTGAACCTTTTATATTTTGTAATTGGTGGTTCTGGCTTCTTGATACTCTTTAGTTGCTTTTTTAGCAACTTTATTTTGAAAAAAACAAAGTAGTTTCTCCATCTCTTGGGGCTGACTTTTGGTGACCCCTTGAGTTCTTGTTATTATTATAACTTGTACTTTTCATGACGTGTTTGTCTACACTTTGTCTTATACCTTTTAGGTTTTTGGGAGTGTTGGAGCCTTGTTGTCTGACCTCTTTTGATTGCCTTCGTATTTTCATACTTGTAGCTTGATTTTATTTTTGAGGTTGTGGATTTTTGGGTCCAACTTGTATGCCTTCTGTCGGCTGACTTCTTCACTTCGGCCTGAAGTTATTTCTAGTGATCCATTTTGTTTGGACCTTTGTTAGGTCTTTTACTTTTAATTTTCGGCATCTTGGTCGGGCCGACTTTATCATGTCGGTCCCTTCTAAGTTATTTCTAGTAATCCTCTTTCTTGGACCTTTGTCAGGTCTCTTTTAGGGATTACTTTTTATAACTTTTTGGTTTTGGGCCGACTTCTTTACGTCCCTTTTTAAGTTATTTCTAGTAATCCTCTTTCTTGGACCTTTGTCAGGTCTCTATCAGGGATTACTTTTTATAACTTTTTAGTTTTGGGCCGACTTCTTTACGTCGGTCCCTTTTAAGTTATTTCTAGTAATCCTCTTTCTTGGACCTTTGTCAGGTCTCTTTCAGGGATTACTTTTTATAACTTTTTGATTTTGGGGCCGACTTCTTTACGTCGGTCCCTTCTAAGTTATTTCTAGTAATCCTCTTTCTTGGACCTTTGTCAGGTCTCTTTCAGGGATTACTTTTTATAACTTTTTGATTTTGGGGCCGACTTCTTTACGTCGGTCCCTTCTAAGTTATTTCTAGTAATCCTCTTTTTTATGGCTGGCCAAGCCTCTTTCCAGGGATTGACTTTTTATAACTTTGGTTATTGTGGTCGACTGGTCTGACTTTTTTATGTCAGCCTGTCTTTTAAGTTATTTTTAGCAACCCATTTTATTAAGACCTCGTCAGGTCCTTTCTATGGATCACTTTCGATAACTTCTTGCATTATTCTGTTTTTGTCACAGTTTCATCTTTGCCGACATTGTAGAGATCAGGTTTTTCTCCCTGTTTGGTCGACCTTTTGATGAATTTGGTTTTCATCTTCTTTGGTCTTTATCGTGATTAAGCAGTGAATTTGATTTTCACTTTCTGCTGACCTTGTAGCTTTATAATCGGGCGATAAATTTTTAGCGTTTCAGATTAATGCGTCTTAAGAATTTGTAGAAAATCTAAAAAATTTTATTCAAAATAGAAATATGTAAATATGTACATGTGGGAGTTTTACTCCTCAAAGTCGAGCAATTTGTAGATCTTGGATTGGCACCTCATTAAAAAACCTTTTCAGGAAAAAGAGTGCGCCTTATCCTAAGATCTTTATTACCTCTAACTATAGTACCTTCTTAGGTTGCAGGCGTGCCATGACCTTGGAAGCTCTCGTCCTTCGAGTTCGGACCGTCTGTAGTAGCCCTTTCCAACTACTTTTATGACTCGGTAGGGTCCTTTCCAGTTTGTTGCCAGCTTTTCTTCTCCAGGTCGAGTTGTTCCGATATCATTTCGGATTAGGATGAGTTCATTCTCGGCAAAACCTCACAGCACTACCTTTTGATTGTATCTTGAAGCCATTCGACATTTTAATACCTCTTCCCTGATCCAAGCTCTTTCTCGAATTTCTGGAAGTAGGTCGAGTTCTTCCTTTTGGAGTTGGGAGTTGGCTTCTTCATTATAGTGGATCACTCTGGGTGACCCTTCTTCGACCTCTACTAGGATTATTGCCTCCATTCCGTAAGCTAATCGGAAGGGTGATTCCGTAAGCTAATCGGAATGTGGCGTTGTCCGGTATGCCTATAGGACTTGTGGGAGCTCTTCAACCCAAGCTCCCTTTGCGTCCTGTAATCTCCATTTTAACCCAGCCAATATAACTTTGTTGGCAGCTTCGGCTTGTCCATTGGCCTGGGAATATTCTACGAAAGTGAATTGGTGTTTTATATTCAAGTCGGCCACTAACTTTCTGAAGCCTGCATCTGTGAATTGGGTGCCATTGTTTGTGGTGATGGAGTATGGGACCCCAAACCTTGTGACAATGTTTCTATATAGGAATTTTTGACTTCTTTGAGCAGTGACATTAGCTAGAGGTTCTGCCTCGATCCATTTTGTGAAATAGTCTACCCATACTATGAGGAATTTGACTTGTCCTGATCCCTGAGGAAAAGGTATGAGAAGGTCGAGTCCCCATTTTGCGAATGGCCAAGGTGAGGTTACGCTGATGAGCTCCTCTGGCAGGACGATGTGAAAGTTGGCATGTTTCTAACATGGTGAACACGTCTTTACGAACTCTGTGGCTTCTTTGTGTAGAGTTGGCCAATAAAATCCGGCCTGGAGTACTTTTTTGGTAAGTGCCTACGCTCCGAGATGATTGCCACAGATGCCACTGTGTACTTCTTCTAAAACTTCCTTTGTGTTGGAAGTCGGCACACATTTTAACAATGGTATTGAAATCCCTCTTTTGTATAGAGTATTGTTTATGATAGTGTAGTATTGTGCCTCCCGTTTTAACCTCTTTGCCTCCTTCTTATCTGTGGGGAGTGTTTCTATTTTGAGGTAGTTAATTATGGGAGTCATCCATCCTTGATCCAGACCTGTTATGGCTAGGACTTTTTCTTCTTCCAAGATTGACGGGTTCTGCAGCATTTCCTAGATGAGGCTTCTATTGTTGCCCCCTGGTTCGGTGCTGGCTAGCATTGAGAGTGCATCAGCTCGGGCATTCTGTTCTCGGGGTATGTGGCGGACTTCGTATTCCCCGAGTTGTCTGAGCTGTTCCCTGGTTTTGTCCAAGTACGTTTTCATGGTGGGGTCTTTGGCTTGGTAGCTCCCTGCTATTTATGAAGTGACCACCTGTGAGTCACTGAAGATGATGAGCTTTTGAGCTCCAACCTCCTTAGCCAGCTTCAAACCAGCCAGTAGTGCCTCATACTCAGCTTGGTTGTTTGAGGCAGGGAACCCGAGTTTGAGGGAAAGTTCGATTTGAGTTCCCTGGTCGCTTTCAATTATCACGCCTGCGCCACTTCCAGTTTTGTTTGAGAAATCGTCTACATAGAGATTCCATTCTGTAGGGATTTCTGGGGTGTCTGTAAATTCTGCAATGAAGTCGGCCAAATATTGCGATTTGATGGCTGTCTGAGCTTCATATTGAAGGTCAAATTCAGATAACTCGACTGCCCATTGTAAGATTCTTCCTGCTAAATCTGTTTTCTGCAAAATGCCTTTTATTGGCTGGTTGGTCCGAACCCTGATAATGTGGGCTTGGAAATATGGACGAAGTCGTCGAGATGTTAGTATGAGAGCATATGCAAATTTTTCTATTTTTTGATAGTTCAGTTCGGATCCTTGTAGTGCTTTGCTGATGAAGTATATAGGTAGTTGCCCACTGTCGTCTTCTTGGACCAATGCTGAGGCTACTGCCCGACTTCCTACTACGAGGTATAATACAAGGGGTTCTCCTTCCCGTGGTCGAGTTAGGATAGGGGGTTGTCCCAGGAACTTTTTGAAATCTTGGAAGGCCTGCTCGCACTCCGTTGTCCATTCGAATCTCTTTCCCTTCTTTAGAGTGGCATAGAAGGGGAGAGATCTTATTGCTGATCCAGCTAGAAATTTGGACAAGGCTGCCAATCTTCCATTGAGTTGTTGTACCTCTTTAACGCAAGTCGGGCTCTTCATATCGAGTATGGCCTGGCATTTATCCGGATTTGCCTCGATTCCTCTTTGTGTGAGCATAAAACCCAAGAATTTGCCAGCTTCTACTGCGAAGGTGCATTTTGCCAGGTTAAGTCGCATGCCATGTCTTCTTATAGTTTCGAATTCTTGGGTGAAGTCGGATAGTAACGTCTCTTTACTTTATGTCTTTATTAACATGTTGTCCACATAGACTTCCATGATTTTTCTGATGTGGTCTGCAAAAACCTTATTCATTAATCTCTGATAAGTAGCTCCCACGTTTTTTAGTCCAAAAGGCATGACGATGTAGCAGTAGTTTGCTTTTGGGGTTAAGAATGAAGTTTTTTCTTGGTCCAGTGGGTACATCAGAATTTGATTGTATCCTGAGTAGGCATCCATAAACGAGAGGTATTTGTATCCGGAGGAGGAATCCACCAGAGCGTCGATACTTGGGAGTGGATATGGGTCCTTTGGACAAGTTTTGTTGAGATCAGTGTAGTCGGTGCACATTCGCCACTTCCCATTTGATTTTTTCACCAAGACGACGTTAGCTAGCCATAGTGGGTACTTGACTTCTCTTATGAATCCTGCCTCCAGTAGAGCCTGTACCTGCTCTTCCACAGCGTGGGATCATTCTGGTCCGAGCTTTCTATGCCTCTGCTGTACTAGCCAAGATCCTGGGTAAACTGCCAGCTTGTGGCACATTAGCTTAGGGTCTATGCCCGGCATGTCTGCGGCCTTCCATGAAAAGAGGTCGACATTATCTCGTAAGAACTGTACGAGTGACTCTTTTATGTCTCCTTTTAAGATCGTGCCAATATTGATTTTTTTGTCTGGGACATCTCCGATCTGGACTTTTTCTACTTCGCCTTCGGGTTGTGGACGGAGTTCTTCTTGCCCTCAAACTCCAGCAAGTTCGATGGTGTGGCATTCCTCTCCTCTGCCTCTGAGGTTTAGACTTTCGTTATAACAGCGGAGCGCCGTCTTCTGGTCTGCTTTTATTGTAGCTATTCCTGCTGTGGTTGGGAACTTCATGCACAGATGTGGAGTCGAGACTAATGCGCCGAGTTGATTTAACGTTGTCCGACCTATTAGGGCATTCTAAGCTGAACTCACGTCGACCACGATGTAGTCTATATTGAGTGTCCTTGACCGGTTTCCTTTTCCAAAGGTCGTGTGTAGTGAGATGTACCCCAGGGGTTGAATTGGAGTGTCTCCCAGCCCGAACAGGCTGTTCGGATATGCTCTGAGTTCTTTTTCTTCCAGGCCGAGCTTGTCGAAGGCGATTTTGAACAAGATGTCGGCCGAGCTTCCTTGGTCTACCAGAGTGCGGTGGAGATTTGCATTGGCTAATACGATAGTGATAACCATGGGATCGTCATGTCCGCGATGATGCCGGTTGTGTCCTCTTTAGTAAAAGTGATTGTGGGGATATTGGGTGCTTCCTCTTTTCCCTCTACGTGATATACATCTTTAAGATGTCTTTTGCGAGATGATTTGGAGATTCCTCCTCCCGCAAATCCACCATGTATCATGTGGACATGTCTCTCTGGTGTACGAGGTGGTCGTTCAGCCCGTCCAACATCTTCATCCCTTCTTCTTTTTCTCGGATCGTCTGCTCGGCTGGCTAAGTACCGATCTAACTTTCCTTCTCTTACCAGTTTTTCTATGATATTTTTTAGGTCAAAACATTCGTTGGTGGAATGTCCATAGATTCGATGATATTCACAATATTTCGCCCGATTTCCTCCTCCTTTTTTGCTTTTGAGTTGTCGAGCTGGGGGTATCTTTTCAGTATGGCATACTTCTCGGTAGACATCTACAAGAGATACCCGAAGAGGGGTATAAGTATGGTATTTTTTGATCTTTTCCCCATGTTGATCCTCTTTTTTCTTGGATTCTTTGTCCTTATCTCAGGAGGAGTAGGAGAATCCGGATTTTGGGGTCTCTCCTAGTCGAGAGTTTTCCTCTATGTTGATGTACTTCTCTGCTCGTTCTTGCACTTCGTTTAAAGATGTGGGATGTTTTTTCGATATAGAGTGGCTAAAAGGTCCCTCTCGTAAGCCATTAATGAGACCCATAATGGCGGCTTCTGTTGGCAGACTTTGTATGTCCATACATGCTTTGTTGAATCTTTCCATGTAGCTGCGTAGACTTTCTCGATCTCCTTGCTTGATTCCTAGTAGACTTGGGGCGTGTTTAGTTTTGTCTTTTTGGATGGAGAATCTGGCCAGAAACTTCTGGGCTAAATCGTCGAAGCTTGAGATGGACCTAGGGGGTAGATTGTCGAACCATTTAATGGCCGTCTTTTTTAAGGTAGTTGGGAAGGCTTTGCAGCGGACTGCATCTGAGGCATCAGTGAGGTACATTCTAGTTCTGAAATTACTGAGATGATGGCTGGGGTCTGCTGTGCCATCGTATAAAGTCATGTCGGGAAGTTTGAAGTCTTTTGGGATTTTGGTCCTCATGATCTCCTTGGTGAATGGGTCTTGATCCTTACGAGAGCTATCTTCGTGACCGGATCGAGTAGTTTTGGCCTTGAGATCTGCTTCGAGTTTTAAGAGCTTGTCCTCTAACTCGCGGCGTCGCCTAGCTTCCCTTTGTAGGCTTCTCTCCGTCTCGCGTTGGTACTCGACCTCTTTTTCAAGTTGTTTTAGTCGATCCTGAAGTGCCTCCATAGCTCCCATGTTCGGCGAATCCTTGTCTTTGTTAGGTTGAGGAGTATCTTTTGGTGTAGTGTTCGCATTTTAATGCGGCGTCCTATCTTCTAAATCAGAGTCGTGGTCGTTGTCAAGGTTGCCCGCCATGATGATGGGATGACTTCCAGGTTCTCCGGCAACGGCGCCAATGTTCCGAGGGTTACCTGAAATTGTAGGTCGATCTTGGACAAAATCTTCTGTTCTGGTTAGAGATGACGTGTCCGGCTGGTGGGTGGCGGCCGGAGCTGTCGTGTTCAACTTCTTGGACTGGTTGCGCTGCTGATCCTTTGTCATCGGAGAGTGGTGGTACTTGTAAGGGACTCCGATGCTTAAGTTAGCAAGGGTATTAAGCAGGCTTTTTAGTAGAATCAGAGTATGAGTTATACTTGGGTGCTCCAGTGTATTTATAATGATGAGGAGTGACCTTTCTGGAGATAAGGTAGTTATCTTATCTTATCTTATCTTTGGGTGAGGTCATCTTATCTTCAAGGGAACCGCCCTTATCTCTATAAGCTTGGGCTGTCGTTGGATTTGGGTCGTGTTCTTCTGTTCGGGCCCTTATTGGGCTTTTCTGGTGATTTGGCCGAGCTCTTTGAGAAGAGGTCGGATGGTCTGACCTGAAGAGGTCGGTCGTCTTGTCGTTAAACAGCCTGGGTCGGACAGCTCGATACAGGATATGAACAGCACCTGCTTATGTGTTATTGATATTTTACTCGATATCTCTTATTTTGCTATATTTATACTTTATATTTTTTTAAAAATAGTTGTGGTAAAGTTAAAAATTACTCAAATAGAGTATTGATGAGCTATAAAAGAATAGGAGAGTTGCATAAGATAACTTAAACACATATGATGAGCATATGGACGACTAATAAGTAATAACTATTAATGTGCGGATACAATTCTCATGTGATATTTTATTCGTTAAGGTGATGCTGTTTCACAAAATACTAGTACGAACTGTATCAAGTATCAACATTTTTTGTTTATATTGACGGCGATTACGGTTTTTTACCCAAATAAATATATCTAAATGATTATTTTCCTAAATCAAAAATACATCGAGCCATTTTATAATAATAATAATAATAACGGTGGTGAATAATAATAATAATAATAATAATAATAATAATAATAATAATAATAATAATAATAATGTTTAAATTAACAATAATAATATTTAAATTACAATAAAATAAAATATCATTACAAAATTGTTAGTCGAAAATAATTAATTTCGAAGAAGGGAGTTATTTGGAAGTCAGTGGGCGTGTATTTTTGAAAGGAAGCTTGTATCGAGAAGGCATTTCGACATTGACTCGAAGTTTGATTATTATAGTTGGTTGATGAAGTAAATCGAAGACCTCAACATTCGAAAATTGCTTTTTGGACGTTACGTTATAAAGCAGAAGAAGTGGGAACAGTTACATACATTTTTAATAAACGCGGGAGTTACGCTTCGATCTAATTGATTGAAGATGGCTATAAGTAGGAGAAGGCTAAAAGATACAACGATTGGAACTTTGCTTAAGAAATTATTCACGCATACTCACATCCTAGGGACTTTCTGAGTCTGCTTCGAGTCAATTTTCTGTAGGATTCCTTCCAATCATTTTTACTTTCCATTTACATTTTCTGTAAAAAACTTTACTCTTCTCGCAAATTTATCTTTCAAGCAACATTTAACATTCTTGCCCGATTTACATTCCTGTGCTGTTAATTTTGAATTCAATGTCCTTTGATTTAATCGAAGGCATTTATTTCTTTATTTAAATTAAATGCAAATTATTTCAAATTTAGTCAAGTTTATTTTCAGAGTCTTTATTAATATATTTCAGATCTTCTTAAATCTTGTCTAATTTAAGGGTCTTTAATGCACTTTTAGAAAACTGGTACTCGCAAAGAGGAGTAGGTTTCGCTCCCAGACCACTAGATATCGAACCAATATCGATTTGCTAAAAATCGATAAAACAAATTGGGACGACCGATGGGACGGTTTTAAATTTAAGTGTGTCAAATGATTTTGGTATTACTTAGTGTAAGCAATTGAGGAGTGGAAGGATTATTTGCATGGCTGATGAAGTTTCGAATGTGAATGGTTGTTCATCCACAAATGATAGTGCACTAGTAATTGTACAACCTTCGGACATTACTTCACGTTCGAAAGGTGTGGTTGTAAGTGAGAGTGTGGCGGTTACTAATGTGCAGACTGAAAATAACGGGCGTAATACTCGCCCACGTGGTAACCCAACACCAATACAGCCCCAAGTATCTGTAGGTTGGCCTTCTTATGGGCTTCCTCCAGGTTTACGCCACCAGTAAGTGGCTTCGGCCCTCCGATCTGATTTGGAGGTGCGAGTAGAGTAAATAATGTTCAGATTCCACAACAACATCACGAATATTCTCGATATTATAATGTGGGTTCTACATCAAATACTTCTAATTCAATAGTAGCATTTCGACAACATGTTGAAGAAAGTCATCATGATTTGGTCAATTTATTGACTCAACAAATGACTACAATTCTAAATCTCATGATGGCTTATCACGAAACAAAATTTGATCGTCTTGCGAGGCAAGTCGAACGAATTGCTCAAATCGTCGATTATGATAGAGAGGAAAGGCAGAATGCAAGGGGAGTTAACGAGGATTTTGAAAATTTGTTTCAAAATGAAAATGATCTTAGGGGAAGAGCAAATCCTCAGTTAATTTCTTGTGGTCAAAATGCTGATGACATCTTGGCTCGATTACGTGCTAACCAAGTTGGTGAGCGTTATGAAGTCACAAGAATTGTGGAAGATGTCCTCAATCGGGTTGGATTCAATATAGGATTCATGAACCGACCTCACTTTGTGTTAGCTTTTCCTCATAATGTTCAAATGGCTAAAGTACCAAGAGGAGTAAAAAATCCCAAAATAATTACAAAGTTTGTAGGAGAGGTTGGGGAGTCGACTACTGAACATGTTACTCGGTATTTGGCTGAGATTGGAAATTTATCCAATGATAAAAATTTGAAAATGAAGTTTTTTCCTTCTTCAATGAAGAAGAATGTATTTACTTGGTTTTTGAATCTTAGACCAAATTCGATAACAACATGGGATCAGTTAGAAACTGTTTTTCATGCCCAATTCTACCGAGGGGAGTTGAATGTGGCAGTTACTGATTTAGTGGCTTTGAAACGTGAAGATGGTGAAACCATCGATGATTATATGATTCATTTCAAAAATTCTAGGAGTTGATCTTATGTGTCTCTCCCTAAAAGTGAAGTGGTAAAAATAGCAATTATGGGCATAGGATTTTATATGCGTTGGTGCACGAAATCACAATCACACTCTTGCAATTCCGCACAACTAACCATCAAGTGCACTGGGTCGTCCAAGTAATACCTTACGTGAGTAAGGATCGATCCCACGGAGATTGTTGGCTTGAAGCAATCTATGGTTATCTTGTAAATCTTAGTCAGGAGATTAATAATAAAAATTACTTTTGTTTATGAAAACTAAATAACATGAAATAAAGGTTACTTGTTATGCAGTAATGGAGAACAGATTGAGGTCTTGGAGATGCTCTGTCTTCTGAATCTCTGCTTTCCTACTGTCTTCTTCTTCACGCACGCAGATCTCCTTGCATGGCAAGCTGTATGTTGGTGGATGATGAGCGGATAATTTATATGCTTTTTGGCATTGTTTTTAGTATGTTTTTAGTATATTTTAATTAGTTTTTATTAAGTTTTTATTAGTTTTTAAATAAAAATCACTCTTCTGGACTTTACTATGAGATTGTGTGTTTTTCTGTGATTTCAGGTATTTTCTGGCTGAAATTGAGGGACCTGAGCAAAAATCTGATTCAGAGGCTGAAAAAGGACCGCAGATGCTGTTGGATTCTGACCTCCCTACACTCAAAGTGGATTTTCTGGAGCTACAGAAGCCCAATTGGCACGATCTCAATTGCGTTGGAAAGTAGACATCCTGGGCTTTCCAGAAATATATAATAGTCCATACTTTGCCCGAGATTTTATGGCCTAAACAGGCGTTCCAAGACAGCTCAAGAATTCTGGCGTTTAACTCCAGAACTGGCACAAAAGTTGGAGTTAAATGCCCAAACAGGCACAAAAGCTGGCGTTTAACTCCAAGAAAAGTTTCTACACATGAAAGCTTCAATGCTCAGCCTAAGCACACACCAAGTGGGCCCGGAAGAAGATTTCTGCATTAATTACTTATTTCTGTAACCCTAGGCTACTAGTTTTCTATAAATAGGACCTTTTGCTATTGTATTTTCATACTTTGATAGACCTTTTCACGTTTGGGGGCTGGCCTCATGGCCATGCCTAGACCGTGTTCTTATGTATTTTCAACGGTGGAGTTTCTACACACCATAGATTAAGGTGTGGAGCTCTGCTGTTCTTCATGAATTAATACAAAGTACTGTTGTTTTTCTATTCAACTCAAGTCTATTTCTTCTCCAAGATATTCATTCGTTCTTCAACTTGATGAATGTGATGATCCGTGACACTCATAATCATTCTCACCTATGAACATGTTCCTGACAACCACCTCTGTTCTACTAGCAATGGCTTGAATGCGTATCTCTTGGGTTTCTAATCTAAGATTGGAACCTTCGTGGTATATGCTAGAATTATTGGCGGTCATTCCTGAGATCCGGAATGTCTAAACCTTGTCTGTGGTAATCTGAGTAGGATCTGGGAAGGGATGACTGTGACGAGCTTCAAACTCGCGATTGTTTGGCGTGTGACAGACACAAAAGGATCAATGGATCCTATTCCAGCATGATCGAGAACCGACAGATGATTAGCCGTGCGGTGACAGCGCATTTGGAACGTTTTCACAGAGAGGACGGGAAGTAGCCATTGACAACGGTGATGCCCAACATAAAGCTTGCCATGGAAAGGAGTATGAATGATTGGAAGAAGGCAATAGGAAAGCAGAGGTTCAGGAGGAACAAAGCATCTTCATATGCTTATCTGAAATTCCAACCAAAGAATTACATAAGTATCTCTATCTTTATTTTATGTTTTATTCATCTTTTAATTATCAATTCTCCATCACCATCTGAATTAGCCTGACTGAGATTTACAAGGTGACCATAGCTTGCTTCAAGCCGACAGTCTCCGTGGGATCGACCCTTACTCACGTAAGGTATTACTTGGACGACCCAGTGCACTTGCTGGTTAGTTGTGCGGAATTGTGACAAAGTGTGATTCACGTTTGAGAGCTCCAAGTCCTTTGGCGCCATTGTTGATGATCACAATTTTGCATACCAAGTTTTTGGCGCCGTTGCCGGGGACTGTTCGAGTTTGGACAACTGATGGTTCATCTTGTTGCTTAGATTAGGTACTTTTCTTTTTATTTTTCTGAATTTTTAAGAATGAATTCTAGAGTTTCAAGGTGATGCTCTTATCATCACAAAAGCTGATTGATTCTCATTAATTTAGCTGCTGAATGTAATGTCCTGCTGAAGCTTGGCCAAACATGTCTAATCTTTTCCGACTGAAGCTTTAGACTAACATTGCATGATTCCTGGAATTCTTATTAAAAGTTTTGAATCCCTTTATTTTCTTTTCCATATAAGTTCCGAAAATCATAAAAAAAATTATAAAATCATAAAAATTAAAAATATTTTATGTTTCTTGTTTGAGTCTAGTATCAATTTTTAAGTTTGGTGTCAATTGCATTCTTCCTGCATTTTTCGAAAACATGCAATATGTTCTTCATTAATCTTCAAGTTATTCTTGATGATTTCATTGCTCTGATCTTTAAATTCTCTTGTTTTGTGTGTTTCGTTATTTCTCATATGCATTCTCAATTTGTTAGTGTCTCCTATATGAAAATTTTTAAGTTTGGTGTCCTGCATGCATTGTTTATTTGAACTTAGTTGCAATTTTTATTGTTTCTCATCATTAAAAATTCAAAAATATTTTCAAAATTGTGTCTTTTCAAGTCAATAATACAGAGAATTGAAGATTCAGAACATTCAGCAGAGGAATTAAACAGAAAAAGCTGGGCGTTCAAAACGCCCAGTGAAGAAGGAAAACTGGCGTTTAAACGCTAGCCAGGGTACCTGGCTGGCCGTTTAACGCCCAAAAAGGTAGCATTTTGGGCGTTAAACGCCAGAATGGATGCCATTCTGGGCGTTTAATGCCAGGACGACACTAGAGGGAAGATTTTGTTTTTAACTCAAATTTTTTTCAAATCTTCATAATTTTTTAAAATCAAATCTTTTTCAAATCATATCTTTTCAATCACATCTTTTCAAAATCAATTTCTTTTCAATTTTTCTTATTTATTACTATTTTTGATAATCCTTGCTAAAATTAATGATTTACTTCAAAATTTTCAAGTTGTTACTTGCCTATTAAGAAAGGATCAAATTTTAAATTTTAAGAATCATATCTTTTAATTTCTTGTTAGTCAAGTAATCAACTTTAATTTTAAAACTTTTTCTTTTTAATTTGATTTTCAATCATATTTTCTCAATCATATCTTTTCAATCACATCTTTTTCAAAATCAATTTTCAATCATATCTTTTTAATTTCTAATTTCAAAATCTTTTTTCAAAATCACTTAATATCTTTCCCAATTTTAGTTTTCGAAAATCATCAATCAAATTTTCAAAATTTCTTTCAATTATTTCAAAATATTTTACTTTAATTTCGAAAATTCTTCCCCTCTTCTCACATCCTTCTATTTAAAGGAGTAACACTCTTCCTCAAGGTGCAATTCAAACTCCCTCCTTCTTTTTATGTTCGAATTCTCTTCTATCTACCTCCTCTTTCTATTCTTCTTTTCCTCTGACACCTCAAGGAATCTCTATACTGTGACATAGAGGATTCCCTACTTTTTTGTTCTCTTCTCTTTCATATAAGCAGGAACAAAGATAAAGGCATACTTGTTCAAGCTGATCCTGAACCTGAAAGGACCTTGAAGAGAAAGCGAAGAGAAGCTAAAGCACAATTCTCTCTAGAGGGCCTAACAGAGCTTTTCAAGGAAGAAGAAACAATGGCAGCCGAAAACAACAATGCCAACAATGCAAGGAAGGTGCTTGGTGACTTTACTGCACCTACTCCCGACTTCTATGGGAGAAGCATCTCAATCCCTGCCATTGGAGCAAACAACTTTGAGCTTAAGCCTCAATTAGTTTCTCTAATGCAACATAATTGCAAGTTTCATGGACTTCCATTGGAAGATCCTCATCAGTTCTTAGCTGAATTCTTGCAAATCTGTGACACTGTCAAGACCAATGGGGTTGACCCTGAAGTCTACAGAATTATGCTCTTCCCTTTTGCTGTAAGAGACAGAGCTAGGACATGGTTGGATTCACAACCTAAAGAAAGCCTGAACTCTTGGAAAAAGCTAGTCAATGCCTTCTTGGCAAAGTTCTTTCCACCTCAAAAATTAAGCAAGCTTAGAGTGGAAGTCCAAACCTTCAGACAGAAGGAAGGTGAATCCCTCTATGAAGCTTGGGAAAGATACAAGCAATTGATCAGAAGGTGCCCTTCTGACATGCTTTCAGAATGGAGCATCATAGATATTTTCTATGATGGTCTGTCTGAACTATCCAAGATGTCATTGGATAGCTCTGCTGGAGGATCTCTTCATCTGAAGAGAACGCCTACAGAAGCTCAGGAACTCATTGAGATGGTTGCGAATAACCAATTCATGTACACTTCTGAAAGAGAACCCTGTGAATAATGGGACAAATCAGAAGAAAGGAGTCCTTGAGATTGATACTCTGAATGCCATATTGGCTCAGAATAAAATATTGACCCAACAAATCAATATGATTTCTCAGAGTCTGTCTGGAATGCAAGCAGCAACAGGCAGTACTAAGGAAGCTTCCTCTGAAGAAGAAGCTTATGATCCTGAGAACCCAGCAATGGAAGAGGTAAATTACATGGGAGAACCCTATGGAAACACCTATAATCCTTCATGGAGAAATCATCCAAATCTCTCATGGAAGGATCAAAAGAGACCTCAACAAGGTTTCAACAACAATGGTGGAAGAAACAGGTTTAGCAATAGCAAGCCTTTTCTATCATCTTCTTAGCAACAGACAGAGAATTCTAAGCAAAGCCACTCTGACTTAGCAACAATAGTCTCTGATCTAATCAAAACCACTCAAAGTTTCATGACTGAAACAAGGTCCTCCATTAGAAATTTGGAGGCACAAGTGGGTCAGATGAGTAAGAAAATTACTGAACTCCCTCCTAGTACTCTCCCAAGCAATACAGAAGAGAATCCAAAGAGAGAGTGCAAGGCCATAAACACGTCTCACATGGCCGAACCTGGAGAGGAGGAAGAGGCAGTGATCTCCACTGAGGAAGACCTCAATGGACGTCTACTGACCTCCATGGAGTTCCCTAATGAGGAACCATGGGAATCTGAGGCTCAGACTGAGACCATAGAGATTTCATTAAATTTACTTTTGCCATTCATGAGCTCTGATGAGTATTCTTCTTCTGAAGAGGATGAAGATGTTACTGAAGAGCAAGTTGCTAAGTACCTTAGAGCAATCATGAAGCTAAATGCCAGGTTGTTTGGTAATAAGACTTGGGAGGATGAACCTCCATTGCTCATTAAAGAACTAGATGACTTGACTAGGCAGAGATTACCTCTGAAGAGACAAGACCCTGGAAAGTTCTCAATACCTTGTACCATAGGCACCATGACCTTTGAGAAGGCTCTATGTGACCTGGGATCAAGTATAAACCTTATGCCTCTCTCTGTAATGGAGAAGCTAGGGATCATTGAGGTACAAGCTGCAAGAATCTCACTGGAGATGGCAGACAATTCAAAGAAACAGGCTTATGGACTTGTAGAGGATGTCTTGGTAAAGGTTGAAGACCATTACATCCCTGCTGATTTCATAATCTTAGAAACTGAAAAGTGTATGGATGAATCCATCATCCTTGGCAGACCCTTCCTAGCCACAGCAAAAGCTATGATTGATGTTGACAGAGGAGAATTGATCATTCAAGTGAATGAAGACTCCCTTGTGTTTAAAGCTCAAGGATATCCCTCTATCACCATGGAGAGGAAGCATGAAGAGCTTCTCTCAATACAGAGTCAAACAGAGCCCCCACAGTCAAACTCTAAGTTTGGTGTTGGGAGGCCACAACCAAACTTTAAGTTTGGTGTTGAACCCCCACATTCGAACTCTAATTTTGGTGTTGGGAGGTTCCAACATTTCTCTGAACATCTGTGAGGCTCCATGAGAGCCCACTGTCAAGCTATTGACATTAAAGAAGCGCTTGTTGGGAGGCAACCCAATCTTTAATTATCTATGTTAAATTTCTACTTTCTTTTGTTATTTTATGTTTTCTGTAGGTTGATGATCATGTGAAGTCACAAAAATAATTGAAAAAGAAAAAATAGAAGGAGAAATAGAATGAAAAATAGAACACCCTGGAGGAGAAACTTACTGGCGTTTAAACGCTAGTAAGGGTAGCAGAATGGGCGTTAAACGCCCAGTCTGGCACCATTCTGGGCGTTTAACGCCAGAAATGGGCACCAGACTGGCGTTTAACACCAGGAATGGGCAAGAAGCTGGCGTTAAATGCCAGAAATAGGCAGCAACCTGGCGTTTAACACCAGGATTGGCAGCAAGGGGCATTTTGCATGCCACATGGTGCAGGAATGAGAAATCCTTGACACCTCAGGATCTGTGGACCCCACAGGATCCCCACCTACCCCACCTCTCTCTCTTTTCTTCACCCATTCACCAATCACCTCAATACCTCTTCCTTAAAAACCCCTCACCTATCAAATCCCACCATTCTCTTCACCACTCACATCCATCCTTCATAAAACCCCACCTACCTCACCATTCAAATTCAAACCACTTTCCCATCCAAACCCACCCATAATGGCCGAACCATACCCCCCCTCCACTCCTATATAAACCCATCTTCACTCCTTCATTTTCACACAACGTACACACTACCCATCCCCCTTGGCCGAAACACAAAGCCCCCTCCGTCTCCTCTATTTCTTCTTCTTCTACTCTCTTCTTTCTTCTTTTGCTTGAGGACGAGCAACCTTCTAAGTTTGATGTGGTAAAAGCTAAAGTTTTTTTTGTTTTTCCATAACCATTAATGGCACCAAAGGCCGGAGAAACCTCTAGAAAGAGGAAAGGAAAGGCAAAAGCTTCCACCTCCGAGTCATGGGAGATGGAGAGATTCCTCTCAAGGGTGCATCAAGACCACTTCTATGAAGTTGTGGCCAAGAAGAAGGTGATCCCCGAGGTCCCTTTTAAGCTCAAAAAGGGCGAATATCCGGAGATCCGACATGAGATTCGAAGAAGAGGTTGGGAAGTTCTCACCAACCCCATTCAACAAGTCAGAATCTTAATGGTTCAAGAGTTCTATGCCAATGCATGGATCACCAAGAACCATGATCAAAGTGTGAACCCAGACCCCAAGAATTGGCTTACAATGGTCCGGGGGAAATACTTAGACTTTAGTCCGGAAAATGTAAGGTTGGCGTTCAACTTGCCCATGATGCAAGGAGATGCACACCCATACACTAGAAGGGTCAACTTTGATCAAAGGTTGGACCAAGTCCTCATGGACATCTGTGAAGAGGGCGCTCAATGGAAGAGTGATTCAAGAGGAAAGATGGTTCAACTAAGAAGGCATGACCTCAAGCCCGTGGCTAGGGGATGGTTGGAGTTCATCCAACGCTTAATCATTCCTACTAGCAACCGATCTGAAGTTACTATAGACCGGGCTATCATGATTCATAGCATCATGATTAGAGAGGAAGTAGAAGTTCATGAGGTTATATCCCAAGAACTCTACAAGGTAGCGGACAAGTCCTCTACTGTGGCAAGGTTAGCCTTTCCTCATCTCATTTGTCACCTTTGTAATTCAGCTAGAATTGACATAGAGGAAGACATCCTCATTGATGAGGACAAGCCCATCACTAAGAAAAGGATGGAGCAAGTGAGAGAACCTCACCAAGAGCATGAGGAAACTCCTCATCATTAAATCCCTAAGATGCCTCAAGGGATGCATTTTCCTCCACAAAACTATTGGGAGCAAATCAACACCTCCCTAGGAGAATTAAGTTCCAACATGGGACAACTAAGGGTGGAGCACCAAGAGCATTCCATCCTCCTCCATGAAATTAGAGAAGACCAAAGAACCATGAGAGAGGAGCAACAAAGGCAAGGAAGAGACATTGAGGAGCTCAAGCACTCCATAAGATCTTCAAGAGGAAGAACAAGCCGCCATCACTAAGGTGGACCCGTTCTTTAATTTCCTTGTTCTTTATTTTTCTGTTTTTCGAATTTTTATGCTTATGTTTATTTATGTTTGTGTCTTTATTACATGATCATTAGTGTCTAAGTGTCTATGCCTTAAAGCTATGAAAATGAATCCATCACCTTTCTTAAATGAAAAATGTTTTTAATTGAAAAAGAAAAAGAAGTGCATGAATTTCAAATTTTAAAACAGTTTAATTATTTTGATGTGGTGGCAATACTATTGTTTTTCTGAATGAATGCTTGAACAGTGCATATTTTTTAATTTGATTGTTTATAAATGTTAAAATTGTTGTTTCTTGAAAGAATGATGGAAAAAGGAGAAATGTTATTTGATAATCTGAAAAATCATAAAATTGATTCTTGAAGCAAGAAAAAGCAGTGAAAAGCTTGTAGAAAAAAAGGATATATGCGAAAAAAAAGAGAGAAAATAAAAAAAGAATGAAAAAGAAAAAGCAAGCAGAAAAAGCCAATACCCCTTTAAACCAAAAGGAAAGGGTGATAAAAAGGATCCAAGGCTTTGAGCATTAGTGGATAGGAGGGCCCACAGGAATAAAATCCTGGCCTAAGCGGCTAAACCAAGTTGTCCCTAACCATGTGCTTGTGGCGTGAAGGTGTCAAGTGAAAACTTGAGACTGAGCGGTTAAAGTCGAGGTCCAAAGCAAAAAGAAGAGTGTGCTTAAGAACCCTGGACACCTCTAATTGGGGACTCTAGCAAAGCTGAGTCACAATCTGAAAAGGTTCACCCAGTTATGTGTCTGTGGCATTTATGTATCCGGTGGTAATACTGGAAAACAAAGTGCTTAGGGCCACGGCCAAGACTCATAAAGTAGCTGTGTTCAAGAATCAACATACTTAACTAGGAGAATCAATAACACTATCTGGATTCTGAGTTCCTATAGATGCCAATCATTCTGAACTTCAAGGAATAAAGTGAGATGCCAAAACTATTCAGAAGCAAAAAGCTAAAAGCCCCGCTCATCTAATTAATACTGATCTTCGTAGATGTTTTTGGAATTCATTGTATATTCTCTTCTTTTTATCCTATTTGATTTTCAGTTGCTTGGGGACAAGCAACAATTTAAGTTTGGTGTTGTGATGAGCGGATAATTTATACGCTTTTTGGCATTGTTTTTAGTATATTTTTAGTATATTTTAATTAGTTTTTGTTATGTTTTTATTAGTTTTTAAATAAAAATCACTCTTCTGGACTTTACTATGAGTTTGTGTGTTTTTATGTGATTTCAGGTATTTTCTAGCTGAAATTGAGGGACCTGAGCAAAAATCTGATTCAGAGGCTGAAAAAGGACCGCAGATGTTGTTGGATTCTGACCTCCCTGCACTCAAAGTAGATTTTCTGGAGCTACAGATGCCCAATTGGTGCGCTCTCAATTGCGTTGGAAAGTAAACATCCTAGGCTTTCCCGCAATATATAATAGTCTATATTTGCCCGAGATTTGATGGCCCAAATAGGCGTTCCAAGACAGCTCAAGAATTCTGGCGTTTAACTCCAAAACTGGCACAAAAGCTGGAGTTAAACGCCCAAACTGGCACAAAAGCTGGCGTTTAACTCCAAGAAAAGTCTCTACATATGGAAGCTTCAATGCTCAGCCCAAGCACACACCAAGTGGGCCCGGAAGAAGATTTCTGCATTAATTACTTATTTCTGTAATGCTAGGCTACTAGTTTTCTATAAATAGGACTTTTTGCTATTGTATTTTCATACTTTGATAGACCTTTTCACATTTGGGGGCTGGCCTCATGGCCATGCCTAGACCTTGTTCTTATATATTTTCAATGATGGAGTTTCTACACACCATAGATTAAGGTGTGGAGCTATGCTGTTCTTCATGAATTATTGGCGTATCTCTTGGGTTCTACCACCTCTATTATATATTTGAGAAAAGTATGAACTATTATATATTTCTGGAAAGCCCTGAATGTCTAATTTCCAACGCAATTGAGAGCACGCAATTTGGGTTTCTGTAGCTCCAGAAAATCCATTTCGAGTGCAGGGAGGTCAGAATCCAACAGCATCTGCAGTCCTTTTTCAGCCTCTGAATCAGATTTTGCTCAGGTCCCTCAATTTTAGCCAGAAAATACCTAAAATCACAAAAAAACACACAAACTCATAGTAAAGTTCAGAAATGTGAATTTTGCTTGAAAACTAATAAGAACATAGTAAAAACTAATTAAATTATACTAAAAACTACCTAAAAACAATGCCAAAAAGCGTATAAATTGTCCGCTCATCACAACACCAAACTTAAATTGTTGCTTGTCCCCAAGCAACTGAAAATAAAAGACGATAAAAAGAAGAGAATAATCTATAAATTCCAAAATATCAATGAAACTTAGCTCCAATTAGATGAGCGGGACTCGTAGCTTTTTACCTCTGAACAGTTTTGGCATCTCACTTTATCCTTTGAAGTTCAGAATGATTAGCATCTATAGGAACTCAGAATTTAGATAGTGTTATCAATTCTCCTAGTTCAGTACGTTAATTCTTGAACACAGCTACTTTATGAGTCTTGGCCGTGGCTCTAAGCACTTTGTTTTCCAGTATTACCACCGGATACATAAATGCCACAGACACATAACTGGGTGAACCTTTTCAGATTGTGGCTTAGCTTTGCTAGAGTCCCCAATTAGAGGTGTCCAGGGTTCTTAAGCACACTCTTTTTTTCTTTGGATCACGACTTTAACCGCTCAGTCTTAAGCCTTTCACTTGACACCTTCACGCCACAAGCACATGGTTAGGGACAGCTTGGTTTAGCCGTTTAGACCAGGATTTTATTCCTTTGGGCCCTCCTATCCATTAATGCTCAAAGCCTTGGATCCTTTTTATTTTACCCTTGCCTTTTGGTTTAAAGGGTTACTGACTTTTTGCTCTTGCCTTTTGGTTTAAAGAGCTCTTGGCTTTTTCTGCTTGCTTTTTCTTTTTCTTTCTTTTTTTTCGCCTTTTTTTTTGCAAGATTTTGCTTTTCACTGCTTTTTCTTGTTTCAAGAATCAATTTTATGATTTTTCAGATTATCAAATAACATTTCTCCTTTTTCATCATTCTTTCAAGAGCTAACAATTTTAACATTCATATACAACAAATTCAAAAGACATATGCGCTGTTCAAGCATTCATTCAGAGAAACAAAAAGTATTGTCACCACATCAAAATAATTAAACTAATTTCAAGGATGAATTCTAAATCATGTACTTCTTGTTCTTTTGTGATTAAAAACATTTTTCATTTAAGAAAGGTGATGGATTCATAGGACATTCATAACTTTAAGGCATAGACACTAGACACTAATGATCATGTAAGAAAGACACAAACATAAATAAACATAAAGCATAGAGAACGAAAACAGAAAAAATAAATAGACAATGAGATTAAGGAATGGGTCCACCTTAGTAAGGGTGGCGTCTTCTTCCTCTTGAAGAACCAATGGTGCTCTTGAGCTCCTCTATCTCTCTTTTTTTCCTTTGTTGCTCCTCCCTCATAGCTCTTTGATCTTCTCTAATCTCATGGAAGGTGCCATATGGTTATGGAAAATTAAAAAGCGGGGCTTTTTCCATACCAAACTTAAAATGTTTGCTCGTCATCGAGCAAAAGAAGAAAGAAAGGAGGTGATGGAGATGTGTGGTGGGTTCGGCCAAGGGAAGGTGATAGTGTGTATGAGGGGTTTATGATGGATGGATGTGAGTGGTGAAGATAGTATGGAAAAGAGGGTGGGGTAGGTGGGGATCCTGTGGGGTCCACAGATCCTGTGGGGTCAAGGACTTAGCATCCCTGCTCCATTGAGGCGTGCAAAACGCCCATAGAGTGCCATCCTGGTGTTTAACGCCAGACTGCTGCTTGTTTCTGGCGTTAAACGCCAGCTTTTCCCCCTTTCTTGGCGTTGAACGCTAACTTGGTGCTTGTTTCTGGCGTTATACACCAGATTGTAGCTTGTTTCTGGCGTTTAACGCCAACTTGATGCTTCTTTCTGGCATTAAACGCCAGTCTGATGCTTCTTACTAGCGTTTAAATGCAAGTAAGCTCTTCCTCCGGGGTGAGCTGTTTTTGATTTTGCTTTGATTTTTGTGACTCCACATGATCATCATCCTAAAGAAAACATAAAATAAAAATGAAAAACAGAAAATTAACATAGATAAGTAAAAATTGGATTGCCTCCCAATAAGCGCTTCTTTATTGTCTTTAGCTGGACCTTACTGAGCTTTTAATCTAGTCTCAGCTTTGAGCATTCTTGCTCAATATTGCCTTCAAGATAATGCTTGACTCTCTGTCCATTAACAATGAACTTCTTATTAGAATCAATGTCTTGAAGCTCCACATAGCCATATGGTGACACACTTGTAATCACATATGGTCCGCTCCACCGAGATTTCAGTTTCCCAGGAAATAATCTGAGCCTAGAGTTAAACAGCAGAGATTTTTGTCCTGGTTCGAAGACTCTAGGTGACAGCTTTCTGTCATGCCACCTTTTTGCTTTCTCTTTGTAAAGCTTGGCATTTTCGAAAGCAGTGATTCTGAATTCCTCTAGCTCATTCAGCTGGAGCAATCTTTTTTTTCCAGCTAATTTGGCATCAAAGTTTAGGAATCTGGTTGCCCAGTAGGCCTTATGCTCCAGTTCCACGGGCAGATGACAGGCCTTACCATACACAAGTTGGTATGGAGAGGTCCCTATAGGAGTCTTGAATGCTGTTCTGTATGCCCACAGAGCGTCATCCAAGCTTCTTGCCCAATCCTTTCTATGGGTACTTACAGTTCGTTCTAGGATTCTTTTTAGTTCTCTATTAGAGACTTCAGCTTGCCCATTTGTCTGTGGATGATATGGAGTTACCACCTTATGGCTAATTCCATATCGGACCATAGTAGAGTAAAGCTGTTTGTTGTAGAAGTGAGTGCCCCCATCACTGATTAGTGCTCTAGGGACTCCAAACCTGCTGAAGATATGTTTCTGGAGGAACTTCAGCACTATCTTAGTATCATTGGTGGGTGTTGCAATGGCCTCTACCCATTTGGATACATAGTCGACTGCCACCAGAATATAAGTGTTTGAGTATGATGGTGGGAAAGGTCCCATGAAGTTAATACCCCATACGTCAAACAACTCAATCTCTAAGATTCCTTGCTGAGGCATGGCGTAACTATGAGGCAGATTACCAGCTCTCTGGCAGCTGTCACAGTTATGCACAAACTCTCGGGAGTCTTTATAGAGAGTGGGCCAGTAGAAGCCACATTGGAGGACTTTTGTGGCTGTTCGCTCACCTCCGAAATGTCCTCCATATTGTGATCCATGACAATGCCATAGGATCTTCTGTGCTTCTTCTCTAGGCACACACCTACGGATTATTCTGTCTGCACATCTCTTAAAGAGATATGGTTCATCCCACAGGTAGTACTTTGCATCAGTAATTAATTTTTTCTTTTGTTGCCTACTGTACTCCTTGGGTATGAATCTTGTAGCTTTATAGTTTGCAATATCTGCAAACCATGGTGTTTCCTGAATGGAAAACAATTGCCCATCCAGAAAGGTTTCAAAGATCTCAATAGAGGGAAAGGACGCTCCTCCTATTGGTTCTATCCGAGACAGATGATCAGCCACTTGGTTCTCTGTCCCTTTTCTGTCTCTTATTTCTATATCAAACTCTTGCAGAAGCAACACCCATCTTATGAGCCTGGGTTTTGAATCCTGCTTTGTGAATAGATATTTAAGAGCAGCATGGTCAGTGTACACAATCACTTTGGATCCTACTAAGTATGATCTAAACTTGTCAATGGCATAAACCACTGCAAACAATTCTTTTTCTATGGTTGTGTAATTTTTCTGGGCATCATTTAAAACACGGCTAGCATAATAAATGACATGCAGAAGCTTGTTATGCCTCTGTCCCAGTACTGCACCAATGGCATGGTCACTGACATCACACATTAGTTCGAATGGTAATGTCCAGTCTGGTGCAGAAATAACTGGTGCTGTGACCAGCTTAGCTTTCAGGGTTTCAAACGCCTGCAGACACTCTGTGTCAAACACAAATGGCGTGTCAGCAGCTAGCAGATTGCTCAGAGGTTTTGCAATTTTTGAAAAATCCTTTATAAACTTCCTATAGAATCCTACATGCCCCAGAAAGCTTCTGATTGCCTTAACATTGGCAGGTGGTGGTAATTTTTCAATTACTTCCACTTTAGCTTGATCCACCTCTATTCCCTTGTTTGAAATTTTATGCCCAAGGACAATTCCTTCAGTCACCATAAAGTGACATTTTTCCCAATTTAAAACTAGGTTGGTCTCTTGGCATCTTTTCAGAACAAGTGCTAGATGGTTAAGGCAGGAGCAGAATGACTCTACAAATACTTAAAAGTCATCCATGAAGACTTCCAAAAATTTCTCTACCATATCAGAGAAGATAGAGAGCATGCACCTCTGAAAGGTTGCAGGTGCATTGCACAGACCAAAAGGCATCCTTCTGTAAGCAAACACTCCAGAAGGGCATGTAAATGCTATTTTCTCTTGGTCCTGAGGATCTATTGTAATTTGGTTAAAACCTGAATAGCCATCCAAAAAGCAGTAGTAGTATTCATGACTTGCTAGTCTTTCTAGCATCTGCTCTATGAATGGTAAAGGAAAGTGATCCTTCCTGGTGGTTGTATTGAGCCTTCTGTAATCAATACACATACGCCACCCTGTAACTATTCTTGTAGGAACCAGTTCATTTTTTTTATTATGAACCACTTTCATGCCTCCCTTTTTGGGGACAACTTGGACATGGCTCACCCAGGGGGCTATCAGAAATGGGATAAATAATCCCAGCCTCCAGTAAATTGGTGACCTCTTTCTGCACCACCTCCTTCATGGATGGATTTAGCCGCCTCTGTGGTTGAACCACTGGCTTAGCATCATCCTCCAATAGGATCTTGTGCATACATCTTGCTGGGCTGATGCCCTTAGGATCACTTATGGACCACCCAAGGGCTGCCTTGTGTGTCCTTAGCACTTGAAGTAGTGCTTTCTCTTCCTGTGAATTTAAAGCAGAGCTTGTGATCACTGGAAAAGTGTCACCTTCTCCCAGAAATGCATATTTCAGGGATGGTGGTAGTGGTTTGAGCTCGGGTTTAGGAGGTTTTTCCTCTTCCTGATGAATTTTCAGAGGCTCTTTTATTTTCTCTGAATCCTTCAGATCAGGCTGGACATCTTTAAAGATGTTTTCTAGCTCTGATTCGAGACTCTCAACCATGTTGATCTCCTCTACCAAAGAGTCAATAAGATCAACTTTCATGTAGTCTTTTGGTGTATCTGGATGCTGCATGGCTTTGACAGCTTTTAACTTAAACTCATCCTCATTGACTCTCAGGGTTACTTCCCGTTTTTGGACATCAATGAGAGTTCGTCCAGTTGCTAGGAAAGGTCTTCCTAGAATGAGAGTAGCACTCTTGTGCTCCTCCATTTCCAGCACTACAAAGTCAGTAGTAAAGGCGAATGGCCCAACCTTGACAATCATGTCTTCAATCACGCCTGATGGGTATTTAATGGAGCCATCAGCAAGTTGGAGACATATCCGGGTTGGTTTGACTTCTTCAGTTAAACCAAGCTTTCTGATAGTGGATGCAGGTATTAGGTTGATACTAGCCCCAAGATCACATAAAGCTGTCTTGGTGCAATTACCCTCTAATATGCATGGTATCATAAGGCTCCCGGGATCTTTAAGCTTTTCTGGTAAGCTTTTCAGAATGACTGCACTGCATTCTTCAGTGAGGAGAACTCTTTCAATTTCTCTCCAATCCTTCTTATGACTTAAGATCTCTTTCATGAACTTGGCATAAGAGGGTATTTGCTCAAGTGCCTCTGCAAACGGAATCTTTATTTCAAGAGTCCTAAGATAGTCTACGAAGTGAGCAAATTGCTTATCCTGCTCCTCTTGGCAGAGTTTTTGAGGATAAGGCATCTTGGCTTTGTATTCCTGAACCTTAGTTGCTGCAGGTTTATTTCCTACAGAGGTGGTTGGAGAAGCCTTTTTAGAGGGGTTGCTATTAGCACTTGTGTGTGTCTGATCCCTCATTGGCGTTTGAATGCCAGGGTTGGAAGCTGGATTGGCGTTGGATGCCAACTTCTTACTTGTTTCTGGCGTTTGAACGCCAAAACTGAGCTTTTATTGGGCGTTTGACGCCAGCTCCTTGCCTGTTTCTGGTGTTTGAATGCCAGAACTACGCGTGGGTTGGGCGTTTAACGCCAACTTTGCATCCTTTTCTGGCATTTGAATGCCAGAGTTATTCCTCTCTGGGCTCTTACTGTCCTCGAAGGGATTTTGGATAATATTTTGCTCATCCTCTGTCAGTTATTCTTTTCTTGGCTTTCTCCTGCTCTGAAGTGAGGTATTTAATGTTTTTCCACTTCTTAATCGAACTGCTTGGCACTCCTCTGTTATCTATTTTGATAACTGCTGTTTTGTCTGATTCAATTGTGATTCCATATCCTTGTTAGCAATTTTGGTCTCTTGTAGCATCTCCTTAAATTCTGCTAACTGCCTTGTTATAGAAGATAGCTACTGATTGAGTTCAGCAACTTGTTCCTGAGGACTAAAGTCAGTTGATACTGCCTTAGCTTCTTCTTTCATGGAGGACTCATTACTTATGTACAGATGCTGATTTCTAGCAACTATATCAATAAGCTCTTAAGCCTCTTCAATAGTCTTTCTCATGTGTATAGATCCACCAGCTGAGTGGTCTAGAGATATTTAAGCTTTTTCTGTAAGCCCATAGTAGAAGATGTCTAATTGCACCCACTCTGAACATATTTCAGAGGGGCATTTCCTTAGCATTCCTCTGTACCTCTCCCAAGCGTTATAAAGGGATTCATCATCCTCTTGTTTAAAGCCTTGGTTGTCCAGCCTTAGCTGTGTCATCCTTTTTGGAGGAAAATATTGATTTAGGAATTTGTCTAATAACTGTTTCTATGTTCTTATGCTTGCTGTGGGTTGGTTATTTAACCACCTCTTAGCTTGATCTTTTACAGCAAACAGAACAGTAACAGCCTGTATACATCCTGATCTACCTCCTTGTCACGCACTGTGTCAGCAATTTACAAGAACTGCGCTAGAAACTCAGTAGGTTCTTCCTGTGGAAGACCGGAATACTGGCAATTTTGCTGCACCATGACAATGAGCTGAGGATTTAGCTCAAAACTGCTTGTTTTGATGGGAGGTATACAGATGCTACTCCCATATGCAGCAGTAGTGGGGTTAGCATATGACCCCAGAGTCCTTCTGGACTGTTCATTTCCACTTAGGTCCATGATGGAGAAAGGGAGATGATGCGGATTGTAAATAAATTTTTTTTTTGAAAATCGAAATTAAAATAAAATAAAATAAAATAAAATAAAATAAATGAAAAATTGACTAGAATTTCAAAAATTAGAAGAAAAAGAAATAAAAGAAAATTGAAAACTAAATTAATTAATTAAAAAGATTTAAAAAAGATGTGGGTGAAGATTTTCGAAAGAAATGAAGAGAGAGAAATTGGTTAGGAAGTTTTGAAAAAGATATGTCTTAAAATTAAAGATACTTGTAAGAAAATAAAATAAAATAAATAAAAAAAAGAAAAGATATGAAAAAGATTTGATTTTAAGATTTGAAATTAGAAAAGATAAGATAAGCTAGGTAAGAGAAGATAAGGAATTTAAATTAAAAAGTTTTGAAATTTAAATTTTAAATTTGAAAATTATATTTTGAAATTTGAAATTTCAAATTTTAAATTTGAAATTTGAAATTTGAAATTTGAAATTTTAAATTTTGAATTTTGAATTTTCGAAAAAGTCAACAATATAAGATAGGGATTTGAAAAAGATTTAAATTTTGAAATTTTTAAAACTAAGATAAGATGAAATAGAAATTTTAAAATAAAAATCTGAAATTCTTATGTAAATTTCGAAAATTAACTTAAAATAAAGAGAAAAGATATTTTTTGAATTTAATGAGGTAAGAGAAAAATAATAAAATGACACCAAACTTAGAGCTTTTAGATCAAAACAAAGAAAACAAATAAGAAAACTTTGAATGTCAAGATGAACTCCAAGAACACTTTGAAGATCAAGATGAACACCAAGAACAACAAGAATAAAATTCAAAGACTCAAGAACATAAAAAGAACACCAAACTTAAAACTTTTAGAAAACTCAAAATAAATTTTCGAAAATTAAAGAAAAATAACAAGAGAACACCAAACTTAAAAGTTTGACACAAGAATTAATCAAAGAAAAATTATTTTTGAAAAAGTTTTAAAAGGAAGATACCCAATTACCAAGAACATAAGCACAACGCTCTAGCCAACTGAGATATAAATTTAACGTGTTTTTAAAAAAAAGTATTTAATGTATAAAAATTTTTATATTTTGGATACTAATAATTCGAAAATGCACAAGAAAAACAAGAAAAAATACAAAACAAGAAAAACTAAAGATCAAACAAGAAAAATAAACAAGAACAATTTGAAGATTAAGAAAGAACTAAGAACACATAATTCGAAAAATTGAAAGAAAAATAAAATCATGCAATTGACACCAAACTTAAAATATGAAACTCAACTCAAACAGAAGACTAAATCATGAAGTTATTGGTTTTAAAAATTTTCGAAAAAAATTTAGAAAAATAAAATAAGGATTTTAAAATTTTAACCAAAAACAATAACAGAAGACTCTAAACCAAAAAGAAAAATTTTTCCTAATCTAAGCAACAAAATAAACCGTCATTTGTCCAAACTCAAACAATCCCCAGCAACGGCACCAAAAACTTGGTGCACGAAATCACAATCACACTCTTGCAATTCCGCACAACTAACCAGCAAGTGCACTGGGTCGTCCAAGTAATACCTTACGTGAGTAAGGGTCGATCCCACGGAGATTGTTGGCTTGAAGCAATCTATGGTTATCTTGTAAATCTTAGTCAGGAGCTTAATAATAAAAATTACTTTTGTTTATGAAAACTAAATAACATGAAATAAAGGTTACTTGTTATGCAGTAGTCTCTGTCTTCTGAACCTCTGCTTTCCTACTGTCTTCTTCTTCACGCACGCAGATTTCCTTCCATGGCAAGCTGTATGTTGGTGGATCACCGTTGTCAATGGCTACCATCCATCCTCTCAGTGAAAATGGTCCAAATGCGCTGTCACCGCACGGCTAATCATCTGTCGGTTCTCACTCATGTTGGAATAGAATCCGTTGATTCTTTTGCGTCTGTCACTACGCCCAACACTTGTGAGTTTGAAGCTCTTCACAGTCATCCCTTCCTAGATCCTACCCGAAATATCACAGACAAGGTTTAGACTTTTTGGATCTCAGGAATGGCCGCCAATAATTTTAGCCTATACCACGAAGACTCTGATCATGAACCAAGAGGCTGAGAGATATACACTCAAGCTAGTGCAGATAGAACGGAGGTGGTTGTCAGGCACGCGTTCATAGGTGAGAATGATGATGAGTGTCACGGATCATCACATTCATCAGGGTGAAGTGCGAGTGAATATCTTAGAATAGAAACAAGCGTGATTGAATGAAAAACAGTAGTAATTGCATTAATTCATCAAAACACAGCAGAGCTCCCTACCCCCAATCATGGAGTTTAGAGACTCATGCCATCAAAGATACAATATGGAATGTAAAAATGTCATGAGGTACAAAATAAATCTCTAAAAGTTGTTTAAATACTAAACTAGTAACCTAGGTTTATAGAAAATGAATAAACTACGATAGATAGTGCAGAAATCCACTTTCGGGGCCCACTTGGTGTGTGCTGGGGATGAGACTTGAGCTTTACACGTGCCTAAGCTATTTCTGGAGTTGAACACCAGGTGGTAACCTGTTTTGGGTTTAACTCCAACTTGTAACCTGTTTCTAACGTTTAACGCCAGAATGGAACATGGAACTGGAATTAAACGCCAGTTTACGTCATTTATCTTTGAGCAAAGTATGGACTATTATATATTTCGGGAAAGCCCTGGATGTCTATTTTCCAACGCAATTGAGAGCGCGCCATTTGGGTTTCTGTAGCTCCAGAAAATCCATTTCGAGTGCAGGGAGGTCAGAATCCAACAGCATCTACAGTCCTTTTTCAGCCTCTGAATCAGATTTTGCTCAGGTCCCTCAATTTTAGCCAGAAAATACCTGAAATCACAGAAAAACACACAAACTCATAGTAAAGTCTAGAAATGTGAATTTTTCTTGAAAACTAATAAAAACATAGTAAAAACTAATTAAATTATACTAAAAACTACCTAAAAATAATGCCAAAAAGCGTATAAATTGTCCGCTCATCATGCGTCGAAAATTGCTTACATATACCTGACTTGGCTCATTTGGCTGAGAGAGTTCGTCAGGTTGAAATTTTGAAGAAAGAAAAAGAGAAATATAAGAATGATGAGAAAATGTTAAAGAATAAATCTTTTTCTCAAACAGCGAAAGTCTCTTATGTGGCAATGGAATCCTCCGATGAGGAGTTCGATTTAAAAGCAGAAGTTGATTTGGCTGAACTTAAAAAAGGTCCACCTTATGTTTGTTCCTTACTTAAGAAAATCTCGAATAATAAGAAGTCGAATGATTTAAAGCAAAAAAGCAAAAAAAGATATGTTTTGACATTTCAAAATTGGATCAGATATTCGATGTGTTGCTTAAAGATAAACAGTTAATTTTACCTGAGGGCAGAACTTTGCTTTTGGTAAAATATTTGAAAGGGAAACCTTATTGTAAGTTTCATCAAGCAACTAGTTATTCGACTAATAACTATGTCCGTTTCAGGGACTTGATACAAGAGGCTATCAGGGAAGGGATATTGAAATTCGATGATGGGAAAAAGGGGATGAAAGTTGATTCTGATCCCTTTGATAGTGAAGCCAATTTTGCTGAGCCATATTTTGGCATGAATATAGTGGGGATGTCTTATAACTTCGATATGTCCCTGGGAATCTTTTGCGTTCATTCGATATGAAGATGAACCTGGTTATTTTCTGAGATCTTCCAAAAAGCAGAAATCTCATTTGTGCCCACTGCATATCACAGTAGTTATGAGTGGGATCAAGATAAATAAAGTTTTGATTGATGGAGGAGTAGCTATTAGCCTTCTGCCAGAGAGAATGATGATGAAGGTGGGGAAACACCTTGATGACTTAATTACTAGCAACATTTCTGTGACAGATTATAGTGGTGTTTCGACCCCTACGAAAGGATTGGTTACTCTTGTGGTGAGAGAGTTGAGTCTTTTGATCGAAACACTGTCTTCGTGGTAGTGTCTTCGAAGGCTAGTTACAATGCCTTGTTGGGACGGGATTGGATCCATGGGGTTGGGGCTGTACCATCCACTATGCATCAACTGTCCTTATTTGGACAGATGATGAAAAACCTGAAGTAGTCAAGGCTGATTCGAATTTATACGTCAAGCAGTTACATGTTGATTTCAGGGTGTATAGTCCTAAATTAAAGCCTTTGAATGTTGACAGGGTACTCAATTCTTTCAATTGTGAAGATTGCTATTTGAGTTTGGAGGGTTTAAACGTGAAGCTCCGTTATCCACAACTCAGTGTTCCTCTGACTGGGTGGGATTGCTCGTTATAAGTAGTAGTCAGAATATGTTCTTTCATGGTAGGTGGTCAAGACGTCTCGAATTATCTAGTAACTTTAAATAAGTATTTAAGTAATTTTTCTTTAGTTGAAAATAAAAGTGATTCTTGTGATAAAGTCGAATCCTTTAGGAATGTAGCTTCGTCTTGTTCTATGTTCAGTATAGATTTGATTCTGTCAATCGAATTTAGTCATGGTTTAAATTCTTTCTGTTCACATAGTTTGAATGATGTTGTCAAACAAACTGCTGCCATTATAGCAGAAGTACATTGTATTGAAAATGGTATTATTGTTAATTCGATGGATAAACAAGTGTGTTTCAATCCCAGTGAACCTATTGATTTTTCTTTTGATTGCATCTATGATTTAGAACCTTTGGGCTTTGAAAAATATTCAGTAAAGGATAATGAATATACAAAGGGTTTTGAGTCACTGATGGGTGAAAATTAGATTTCCACATAAACTCACCGGCAAGTGTACCGAGTCGCATCAAGTAGTAATAACTCACAAGAGTGAGGTCGATCCCACAGGGATTGATGGATCAAGCAACTTTAGTGAGGTGATTAGTTTAGTCAAGCTAACATTGGTGAATTGAATGAAATCGAAGCAACAGAAAGTAAATTGCAGGAATTATAAATTGCAGAACGTAAATTTAGCAGAAACTTAAAGTGCAAGAAAAGCAAATTGCATAAGATCTAACTTGTAGGGAGTAAATTGACAGAATCTTAAAGAACAAGAAATGTAGATTGCAGCAAATGAAAAGGGAATTGGGTGCTGGGAACATAAATCAGAATTCAGAATAATTGCAGAAGATGAAAATTGCAGGAAAGTAAATTGGAGCAATGTAAACAGAAAAGTAAAATTGTAGAGGAGGATATCGTTGCCGGAAAAGGAAATTGTAGCAGAGAAGTGTAAGCAATGGTAATTTCATAAAGCTGAATTGAATTCTGAAATATAGATGATGCAGAAAACAAAAGTGTATCAAAGAGAGCTTTCTATTCTATCCTACTCCTACTCCTACTGCGGCCTAGCAGCCTAACCGATCTTCCCAAATGGAATGAATCTGATGCCTTTATATAGGCTTTACAAAATAAAAATAAAATTGAAATTTAAAATAAATTACAATTTAAATAAAATTCCTAATTTAACTTTTTCTTGTGCCTTTCAGTGATGTCAATTGGGCTCTGCTTCCTTTGGGGCTTTTGTTGGTTTGGCCTTGTATGAAGTGGGTCAGGATGGTGTTTGGGTGTGCCTCTAGTGGAACGCTCAGTTGACAAAATGAGCGCAGCATTCACTCCTTGCGTGCTTCTCTCACGTACTTTGAGCGCTCATTGTTTGGAGCGTTGAAGCGTTCCTTGTTTTAACGCCACAAATATTATTAATGCCTTTAGCAATTTATATTAACGCATGGTTCATCATGGCATTAATAATATTACATGCATGCTTTCATTAACGCCTTGGAAAAGAATTGATTGCGTTAATAATATTACATGCATGCTTTCATTAACTTTATCAGTAATGCCAATTACTTAACGTAGCGTTCATTCATTTCATTCATTCTTAATTGGCATTAATAATTAAATGCATGCATGCTTTAATTATTAATTCATGATAATGCATGCATAAGTATTAATGCATATGTATGCATGTTACTAATGACAAGGCTTCATGGTCATGAGCTACGTTTTTAAAAGCGTGGCCTAAGGTTCCAAGGCGTGCTCAAACTTCAAAGTGTGCCCCAAAATTCTTCTTTCCTTTTTTTGAGCTTAATTTGTACTTTTTTGCTTCTTTTTCCACTTATTTCCTTCAAGATTTATAAAATCAAAAGATCAAAAAATATACCAATTAAGCACAAAAATATTCAATATTTAAGCACTAATCATCAATTTCTTGTATGAATAAGCATAAAAAAACATGACATGATGACATGTCATCAGTCACAGGATCCCTTAGAAGAGATTAACTTGGGATCTGTTGATGATGTTCGAATTACTTACATATGTAAGGGCCTTGAAGCCCCGTTTTGAACAAAATTATTCAATCTCTTGCATAAATTTAAAGATTGTTTTGCTTGGAATTATCATGAGATGCCTGGTCTTTATCGTTTTCTTGTGGATCATCTATTAGCATTAAAACCAAGTGCTCGACCTGTGAAGCAAACGCCTCGGTGATTTGCTCAAATTAAAGAGAGATTGAACGTTTGATTAAAGCAAAATTTATTCGAACCACATATTATGTAGAATGGGTTTTGAATACTATCCCTGTAATGAAGAAAAATTAAAAATTAAGTGTATGCATTGATTTTCTAGACTTGAATAATGCTACTCCGAAAGATGAATATTTTATGTCCATAGTAGATATGTTAATCGATTTTGTTGCAGGTAATAAAATTTTAAGTTTTATGGACGGTTATTCGGGGTATAACCAGATTTTCATTGCAGAAGATAGTGTGTCTAAAACTATTTTTTGATGCCCTAGAGCATTAGGGACGTATGAGTGGGTGGTTATGCTGTTTGGTTTAAAAAATGCTGATGCTACATACCAATGCGCCATGAATACTATTTTTCATGAGTATATTGGAAAATTTATGGAAGTGTATATTGATGATGTTATGGTTAAGTCGAATTCAGTAACCCAACACATCGACCATTTAAGAAAGGCTTTTAATACGATGCGGAAGAAGGGATTAAAAATGAATCCTTTAAAATGAGCATTTGGTGTTTTAGCAAGAAATTTCTTGGGATTTGTTGTCCATAAAAAGCGAATTGCTATTGATAAGAACATGGCCAATGCAATCTTAGAGTTATCCTCTCTTAGATCAAAAAAGAAGGTGCAGTCGTTACTAGGAAAAGTTAACTATCTTAGAAGGTTCATATCGAACCTCTTAGGTGGAACTCGAGTATTTGCACCCTTGGTAAAGCTTAAGAGCAAAACGTAATTCGAGTGGACAAACGAACATCAAGAAGCTTTTGATTCAATCAAAGATTATTTATTTAAAGCCCGTGTAATGGCAAATGCTCATCCTCATGAACCTTTAAAGTTGTACATTGCAGCAACCAAGAATATGATCAGATGTATGTTGGCTCAAGATGATGAAAACGGACATGAACGGGCCATTTATTATCTTAGTTGGGTATTAACTGACATAGAAACAAGGTATTCACCTATCAAAAAGTTGTGTTTGTCTCTTTATTATGCTTGCACAAAATTAAAGTGTTATATGGTTGCAAAATCGGTGAAGGTAATTGCACAGACTGACTTAGTTAAATATATGCTAACTTATCCTATGCTGAGAGGTCGATTAGGGAAATGGATGTTAGCTTTAACAGAGTTTGATTTGCAATATGTTCCAGCAAAGGTTGTGAAAAGCCAGTGTTTCGAGGGTTACCTGAAACAGGGAGGTCGATCTCGGATGAGATCTTCTGATCTGGCCACGGTTGCTGTGCCCGACTTGTTGGAGCTTGAGATGTTGATGATCCTTGATCACCGGAGGGGGGTGGTACCTGCAAGAGACTCCGATGCTTAAGTCAGTACGGGCTTTAGGCAGGTTTTTTGTAGAATTGGAGTATGAGTTATACCTGGATGCTCCAGTGTATTTATAGTAGCGTCTTGATGATCTTCCTTTGAGATAAGTTGGTTATCTTATCTTATCTTTTGAGGAGGAGATCTTTATCTTTTGCCCAACTTTCCTCTAGTAGGCGGTGGTTCCTTTACTCTGGGCCTTTGGTAAGAGACCAAAGCGTAGGTTAAGAATTTCCTCAAAATTGGAAATAGCGTTGTAAGTATAGTCCTAACCCAACAAGTTGGCCACCGATCAAATTGGAAATTCACAAGATATGACACAAGCAAAACCAAATTAAAACCGAGAGTATTAGACTCCGGAGTCGTCTCCCTAGGAGCACTTTAGAACAACGAGTGTGCAATTCCAGTTGTAATGATCAACGGGTTGTGAATGAAGAAATGAACATATAAAGCAACAAAAGAACATGCAAAATTGTAATGATTGAACTAATTAAGAAATTAAAGAACCGACTATGTAATACAAACAAGTAAAGTATAAAAGAAATCAACATATAAAGATATAAAAGATTGAAAGCATCAAAAATAGTCTTTGCTTGGAATGAGCTAAGGGTCCTTTCCTTGTTGGAACCATAACTATGACAATTATGATGGATTAGTCTTACTTGATCAACCCTCACATCGGAAAGTAAGTTAAATGAGCATAAGTGTCCTTAACCCACAAATCCTAAATTGCTTGCTAATTACTTTAGCAACAAATTAGCGTTAGTGGGAACAAGAACAATTAACAACCCAAAAATTGAAACTAAATGTTGGACATTCCAACTCTAGGAACCCAATTGCTCACTTACCCAAGCCACGAACCAAAAATTTAGCCTAAAACCATGTTTGACATTTTGTCAAACACTTGGTGGGCAAAAAGCTTAAACATGAGGAAAATGAGTAAAGACTTGAAACTAAAGACAACAATTGATCTCAATCAACAAGAATAACCCAAGGAAGCATGTAATAATCATCAAACATCAAATTCATTAACAAGAAAATTAAATTTCAAGAGAGAGGCAAAATTAAACTATAACTTGAATTAGAAGAAAGAGTAATAGCAATGTAACTATAAAGAGTAATAATAAGAGAATACTTATAATGAAAGCTTGCAAAATCCAAGATCAAAAATGAAAATGGCACTTGAATGTAAAATCCTAATATAAACCCTAATTGAGATGATGAAAAACTTAGAGAAAAACTAAACTAAAGCTTCCTACCACTACTCCTAAACTATACTAAATGATATGCTATGTTATGTCTTCATTTCCCCCTCCAATATGAGCTAAAAGACTTCAGAAATGGGCCTCCAAAGCCCCCAAATCATGAGGCACGTGCTATTTTAATGAAGTTATGTGCGGACACCTGTGCGGAGCACAGATGCGTGCGTCCGCACACTTCGCGAGAAATCCAGGTCTGTGCGTACGCACAAGCAGCCGTGCGTACGCACACTATGCGATGCTTGGCTGGACGCGCGACGTGCTCGATGCAATCCACGCGCTTTGCGTGGGTGGCTGTGCATACGCACAGGTAGCTGTGCGCATGCACACGTCTCTGAGCTCATCTCCTTTGATTTCTCTTGCTTTCTCCACTTTGCATGCTCTTCTTCCATTTTCTCCTACCCATTCCTACCTTATATACCTGAAAGCACTCACCAACAACATCAAGGCATTGAATGGAAGGTAAATTGAATAAAATAGATCTAATTAGGTATAAAAGAGCATATTTTCATGATCAAGCACAAATTGGGAAGAAAGTTCAAAAGCATGCTATTCAAGGGGATAGGTGTGAGTTTATGTGATAAAAATCCCTTCAATTCTAACCAAAATTCATCATCAAATATGGATTCATCAGCCTTCTTGGGCCTCTGAGACGTTTGTCTGAGCTCTTTGCGAAGAAGTCTGCGATGGTCCCACCTTTCATGAGGTCGGTCCCTTTGTCTTCATCCAACTCGGCCCTCATACCTCAGACCGATGTATGAACAGTGCCCCTGCTCGAGCTTCGATCCTTTAGGGAAGTCGTGCTCGAGCATTGATCTGGTTGGTTTTTGAGTAACTCCTCTTCATGCGAGTCTGGCGTTGCTTTTGTTTTGAAGCGTTTTTAACAGTGTGCTTTTGGAGTGCGTTTAACTTCCTTGGGAACGTGCGAGTGCTTTAAAAGCCCATTGATGAGGTCTTTTATTGCTCTTTACCATTTCGTTTCCCTCTTTAACTTTGTTTGAAATCAAAGAAGAAGAAAAAAGGTTTTTACTTTCTCAGCCTCCTTCTTTCCTCTGCTTCCTTGCTTTTTGCTTCTCCGCAAAGATTTTTGTTCGTCTGGCCCTTTCGATTTTTGCCCAAGCTTCCCTTTTTCTTTCAAGCGGTGCTTGTGGATCGTTGGTGCTTTCACTGCTCACCCATCGTTTCTGTTCTTCCCTTTTCTGCAGGTTGGTTCTTCTATTTCATACCTCTTTGTATTACTCTACTATTCTGCTTGGCTTCTGATGATTGTTGCATGCTTTATTTCTTTGAAATCTTTTTATCTTTATTGCTTCATTTTTGCGAAAATGTTGATGCTTGGGTGAACCATTTGCATTTTTCTTTGGGTTTGGGTGACGGGACTAGGGTTTTGTTTTTTATTCCCTATATTCCTCCTTTTGCTGCATCTGTGCTGTTGCCTCCAAAGGATGTTCCTGGGTGTTGGTGATAATCTTCTTGTTTCTTACAAACCCCTGGGACACCCTTTTGGTTGCTATGTGCTTGCTTCACTTTTTCGTCCTGGTTTTGATCTTGTCCGAGTTGTTTGGTAGTGATATTTCTTATTTTCTTGCTGTAGGTGTAGTGTTCTATATCTTCACGTAGAAATATTATTGAGATATCTACAAAAGTCCCCTCTGGTATGGCTGACTGGTTAGATTCTATAGTGTTGATGTGTGTTACTGTGACCGATCCGGAGTATTGTGAAAAACTTAGGAGATTTCATAGAATCTGTAGTAGTAGAGATGATGAAAAGAACTAAGAGCTGGTGTTGCCTGATCCTGAAGAGAGAGTTAGTTTTCCTCCTATAGGTCGGGCAGAGCGTCCCTTTTTTCTATGCTTATGACTACTTCTTTTCCCAACTAGGTATAAGCCTTCCTTTTACCAATTTTCATAATGAAGTTTTATGGAACTGTAATGTAGCCCCACCGCAGCTTCACCCGAACTCTTGGGCTTTTATGAATATTTTCCAGCTGTTATGCCAAGAGCTATGTGTCCGACCTACCATATCTCTTTTTCTCTTCTTGTTTGTGCTGACTAAACCTGGGGCGACCAAGAAGAAAGCTTCTTGGATCTCCTTTTGAGCTACCCAGGGTAGAAAAGTCTTTTCCATGTTTGATGACTCCTTTTGAGACTTTAAAAATTATTATTTCAAAGTCCGAGCTGTTGAGGGTGTTCGTCCCTTCTTCCTGGTCGAAAATGATGAGCCGCCCTTTCCTTTATGGTGGGAGAAAGATCCCGTAGTTCTTAAGTATCCCTGGGAGAGTTTAGATGAGGTAGAGCAAGCTTTTGTGGGTGTTTTAGAGGAGCATTGGGGGGAGCCTCCTCACCTAGACATTAAAATGTTCTTAGGGGATCCCGCTTTTCTCCGTTCTGAGCTAGGTAGTATCCGATCTTATCTTCATATTAGTTTTCTTTTATTGATTGTGATCTCGTCATTATCTACTGTGTGACTGTTTTGCTGGGTTTGTTTCAGAAATGGTTTCATCGTCAGACTCAATAAAGATGTTCCACAAAGCAAAAAAGGCAGTAGCTGCTCAAAATTTGTCAAGGAAGACGTCGGGGGAGAGCTCTTCTCAATTGCCTCCGAAGAAGCCAGCATCTAATCCTCAGGAGCCAAGGAAAGTCATCCCGACCCCTAGAGTCCGGACGGTTCCTATTGGTCCCCCTTTTTCGACCTCTGGCACTTCCTCTTCCCCTACTTCAGCTGGTCCTCCCCCCAAGAAGCCGAGAACTATCGGCCCTTATAATCTGGAGGATAAGAAGTTTGATGATGTGGCCTTTGGCACAGAGCGGATTGCCCCTTATGGTAAGGTTCCTTTCGACGATGTGTCGATCCTTCACCATCTGGACTTTATATCAAGCAACAGTAACCGGATGGCCAATCTTAGTGCGGCCTTATCTCGGGTTGTTCGGGAGTCCCCAGTCCATGCTACCAAGGTGTTTATGAAGGAGGCCAAGACTGATTATGACAGGGTGAAAGGTCTGAAGGACGAGCTGGATGCCAAGGTTGCCAAGTTGGAGATTGATGTAGAAAGGGAGAAGGCTCGGACTACTGCGGTGGAAGCAGCTATACTCAGACCTATGGCGAGCTGTTGGAAACTAAGGAGAGGCTGCAGTCTGCTCAGGATGACTATGCCGAGCTTCAGGGCCACATGATGAGTAGTATGACTGTTATGTATGAAAATATGAAGGCCCAAGTTCGGGTTCTTGCTCCAGATGCCGACCTCTCCTTGTTCAGCATGGATAACATGGTTGAGGATGGTCGAATTATGCCTGCTCCAGATGATGATGATGAGGGTCCTCCCCCTACGTCGATAGTTAAGGCTTCTACTGCTCCTGCTGCCGAGTCGTCCGCAGCTCCTTCTGCCGAGGTGGTTCCTCCCGAGCTCGAACCTAATGTGGAGATCCTTAATGGCCCGGACAGTGTTATTGGAGCCACCCCGATCTCGATGATTCCCCCTCCTTCCAAGGATGCAGCTACTGGGGCAGTTTTGGAGCCCTTATAATTCTCTTTTTATATCTTTTTCAATGTGTATTTGATGTGGTCCGGTCTGTGGACTTTTTGAACTTCTGATTTTGTACTGTTTCTGATAACTTTCTCCTGACACTTAGTTGCTTTTTAGCAACCTCTTTAATCAAAACACGTTGGTCTCTTGGGTTGCTGTTAGGCAGCCTTTGAGCCTTTGATGTTTTAATTTTATTGAATGATGCATTGACTTTGCTTGTGTCGAAGAAGTGCTATTCTTTTAAGCCTTATGTTCCTTGTGGGTTTCTTTATGCTTTTTTACATGTCTGATACTTGTCTATCCCGACCTCTTTTTGGAATACTGTGAATTTCCACCCCTGCCTTTTGGACCTCGCCCTATTTTAGTTGTGTTGACAACTTTTTGCTTTTGGCGCTGTTATCCTTACGGCCTGCTGCCCGGGCTTTTAGTCGATGTCCAATAAATTTTTAGTGTTCTTTGCATAGAACCTTTTTAGTTTTTGTGACGACTTTTTATCCCTGTTTGGGGGTTGTGCTTTCACTTTTTTAGGTAACGCCCCTTTTTTAAGACTTATACCCTTTTGGCCAAGTACTTTGGCCGTAGGTTTTTTCAACACTTTTGGCCCTTGTGTGATGCTTATTCCCTTTTCAGTGATCCTTTCTTTTGGTCCGACTTCTCTGTTGGTCCTTCTCAAGTTATTTTTAGTAATCCCATTTCTAGTCTGACCTCGTCAGGTCGCTTTATATGGGTTACTTTTTATAACTTCTTACATTAACTTGAGTTTTGTCGCTTCACCTTGCCGACCTCTTTTGGTCAGGCGATGAATTTTTTGTTTTTGAGCGTAAATTAATGCGTCTTGATAGGAAATTTTTTAGGGAATCTAAAAATTTTATTCGTATGACAAGATAAAAGAATAAATAAGAGTGTGTACATGCAAGTTCTTACCCTGCTATTTCAGGTAGCTTGTAGATCTTGGCTTGGCGCCTCATTAAAAAACCTTTTTAGGAAAAAGAGTGCACCTTGGCCTAAGATCTTTACCTTTTTCTAGCTATAGTACCTTCTTAGGTTACAGGCGTGCCATGACCTTGGTAGCTCCCACCCTTCGAGGTCGGCCACCCTATAGTAACCTTTCCTTAGTACTTCTATAACTCGGTATGGCCCTTTCCAGTTGGCTGCTAGCTTCCCTTCCCCTGACCAACTTGCTCTGATATCATTTCGGATTAAGATGAGGTCGTTGGTGGTGAAGCTTCGCTAGATTACCTTCCGATTATATCTTAAATCCATTCGACGCTTTAGCTCTTCCTCTCTAATCCGAACTCTTTCTCGGACATCTGGAAGTAGGTCGAGCTCTTCCCTTTATGCTTGGGAGTTGGTGTTGTCATTGTAGAGGATCACTCCAGGGGATCCTTCTTCTATCTCTACGGGGATCATTGCCTCCATTCCATATGCAAGTCAGAAAGGTGATTCTCCGGTTGTGGAGTGCGGTGTTTTCCGGTATACCCAGAGGACTTGCGGTAGCTCTTCAGCCCAAGCTCCTTTTGCATCCTGTAGCCTCCGTTTCAGCCAGGCCAATATGATTTTGTTGGTGGCTTCTGCCTGTCATTGGCTTGTGGGTGTTCCATAGAGGTGAATTGGTGCTTTAGTTTTAAATCATCTACCAAATTCCTAAAGCCTGTGTCTGTGAACTGAGTGCCATTGTCTGTGGCGATGGAGCATGGGATTCCAAACCTTGTGACAATATTTCTATACAAGAACTTCCGACTTCTTTGGGTGGTGGGAGTGGCCATTGGTTTTGCCTCAATCCATTTTGTGAAATAGTCTATTCCTACAATGAGGAACTTGACTTGTCCTGACCCCTGGGGGAATGGTCCGAGGAGGTCCAGCACCTATTTTGCGAATGGCCAAGGTGAGGTGACACAAATGAGTTCTTCAGGAAGATCTACATGGAATTGGCGTGCTTCTGACATGGGGAGCACATCTTGACAAACATTGTTGCTTCTTTTTGTAAGGCCGTCCAGTAAAAACTAGCTCAGAGTACCTTTTTAGAAAGATCTCGTGCACCAAGGTGGTTGCCGCACATGCCACTGTGGACTTCCTCCAGGACTTCCTTTGTGGCAGAGGTCGGAATGCACTTGAGGAGGGGTGTTGAGATCCCTCTTCTGTATAGGATGTCATTTACCAAGGTGTAGTACTGTGCCTCCTTTATGAGCCTTTTTACTTCCTTTTTCTCCGTGGGAAGTATTTCAGATTTGAGGTAGTTGATTATGGGTTTTATCCATCCTTGGTCTTGGTTCGATATGGTTAGGACCTTCTCCTCTTCTGAGGTTGACAGATTTTGCAGTGTTTCTTGGATGAGGCTTCTATTATTACCTACTGGTTTGGTGCTGGCTTATTCCAAAAGTGCATCAGCTCGGGCATTTTGTTCCCGAGGTATATGTCGGATCTCGTATTCCATGAATTTTTTTATCTATTCTTTGGTTTTGTCTAGGTACTTTTTCATGGTGGGATCCTTGGCCTGATAGCTCCCTTCTATTTGTGAAGTGACTACTTGTGAGTCGCTGAATATGGTAAGCTTTTGAGTTCCAATTTTCCTAGCCAGTTTCAAACCAGCCAGTAAGGCCTCATACTCGGCTTGGTTATTTGAGGCAGGGAACTCGAACTTTAAAGAGAGTTCGAGTTAGGTTCCCTGGTCACTTTCCAGGATGACACCCGCTCCACTTCCGGCTTTGTTTGATGAGCCGTCAACATAGAGGTTCCAGTTAGCGGGGGTGCTTGGGGTGTCAATGTATTCTGCGACGAATTCGGCCAGGTGTTGTGACTTGATAGCTGTCCGAGCTTCGTACTTAAGGTCAAATTCAGATAACTCCACTGCCTATTGCAGGATTCTTCCAGCTAAGTAAATTTTTTGTAGGATACCTTTTATGGGTTTGTTGGTCCGTATTCTTATGGTGTGGGCTTGAAAGTATCATCGGAGTTGTCGGGAGGTGAGTATGAGGGCGTAGGCAAACTTTTCTATCTTTTGGTAGTTTAGCTCATCCCCTTGTAAAGCCTTACTGATAAAGTAGATGGGCTGTTGTCCGTTCTCGTCCTCCCTGACTAGGGCTGAGACTATCGCCCAGTTTCCCACGGCGAGGTAAAGGATCAATTCCTCTCCTCGCCGGGGTTAAGTTAGAATGGGTGGCTGTCCCAGAAATGTCTTGAAGTCTTGGAAGGCTTGTTCACATTCTGGGATCCATTCAAACTTCTTTCCTTTCCTCAATGTTGCGTAGAAGAGAAGAGATCTTAAGGCCGATCCGGCTAGGAATCTAGATAGAGCCGCTAGTCTTCCGTTGAGCTATTGTACCTCTTTAACACAGGTCAGGTTTTTCATGCTGAGTATGGCCTGGAATTTATCTAGGTTTGCTTCAATCCCTCTCTGCGTGAGCATGAAACCCAAGAATTTGCCAGCCTCTACCGCAAAAGTGTACTTTGCGGGATTTAGCCTCATCCCGTGATTTCTTATAGTGTCAAACACTTTAGCGAGGTCGAGTAGTAGCGCTTCTTCACTTTGTGTCTTTATCAACATGTCATCGACGTAGACCTCCATCGGTTTTCCGATGTGGTTAGCAAAAATTTTGTTCATCAACCTTTGATATATAGCCCCTGCATTCTTGAGTCCGAATGGCATAACTACGTAGCAGTAGTTTACTCTTGGGGTTAGGAACGAGGTTTTATCTTGGTCGGGTTGATACATCGGTATTTGGTTGTACCCTGAGTAAGCGTCCATGAAGGAAAGGTACTTGTATCCTGATGAGGCGTTTACTAAGGTGGCTATATTCAGGAGTGGATAGGGATCTTTTGGGCATGCTTTGTTGAGGTCGGTGTAATCAGTAAACATCCGCCTCTTTCTATTTGACTTTCTGACCAGTACGACATTGGCCAGCCATAATGGGTACTTGACCTCCCTTATGAACCCTGCTTCTAATAAGGCATGTACCTGTTCCTCCATAGCTTGCGATCTCTCTGGGCCGAGCTTTCTACATTTCTATTGTACTGGCCGAGATCCAGGGTATACTGCTAATTTATGGCACATTAGTACAGGATCAATACCGGGAATGTCGGCGGCCTTCCAGGCGAATAGGTCAGAATTCGCCCTTAAGAACTCTTTCAACAGCTCCTTTAAGTCTCCTTTTTAGGTTCACCCCTATGTTTGTTGTTTTGTCTTGGGTATCATCGATCTGAACTTCCTCGATTTTGCCTTCCGGTTGGGGCCGAAGTTCTTCGCGAGCTCCAATTCCCCCGAGTTCAATAGTGTTGGCTTCCTTTCCTCTGGTGTCACCCTTAAGATTCAGACTTTCGTTGTAACAGCGTCGCGCATGTTTTTGGTCTCCTTTTACGGTGGCGATCCCTTCTGGTGTAGGGAACTTCATGCACAGGTGTGGAGTGGAGACCACCGCGGCGAGCTGGTTTAGCGTTATCCGACCTATGAGAGCATTGTATGTGGAGCTCACTGATGTGTGGAAAACGATCCAACACGAAACTAACCGACAAGTGCACCGGGTCGCATTAAGTAATAAAACTCACGGGAGTGAGGTCGATCCCACAGGGATTGAAGGATTGAGCAATTTTAGTTTAGTGGGTGACTTAGTCTAGCGAATCAAGAGTTGATTTGAGTAGTTTGTATTCGACAGAAGCTAAATTGCATGAAATTAAAAGGGAGAGGGACAATTGGCAAGAATTTAAAGTGCAGAGAAATTAAAGAGGCTGAATCTTAAAGTGCAAGAAATGTAAATGGCTTGAATTATAAAGGGAATTGGGAAGTGGATTTGTAGAAATTAAACAAGGAAAAGTAAAATGCAATAAACAGAAAAGTAGAAGATGACTTGAATTAAACCGGATCTAAAACGGAAATGAGAAAAAGCTTGGTGTAGCAATGAAATAAGGAAATTGAAAATTTAAAACTGTAGATCTCAGGACTCAAGAAACTAGATAGCTGAGTCTAGATCTCACTGCCTTCCTAGATCCAGCAAGAATCAATTGCAAAGGAAATAAAGAAATGTAAATTGCAGAAAGAGTAGAAGAAGAGGCAATTAACAGAAATGGAAATTCAATTATGCAGAAATTTAAACAAGATCTCAAGGTGAGATTGAAACAGAAGTTCTTCAATTCTCCACCCAAGATCCAAAGCAAGAAAAGTAAAGAATGCTCAAGCAAGAACAAGGAAGAAGAGAGATCAATTCTCCTTCCTAATTCTCTAGAATTCTAAAGCAACAATTCAAAAATGTAAAGGTGAGCTCTCTGTAAGTGCTCTAAGAATTTTCCAGGAAAAGCTCTCGAAAGACTTAAATCCTAAGCTATTTATACACTTTCTTCAAATGGTCTTCAAGCCTTGAATTGGGCCTTTGCTCTTGATTGAATTGGGTTGATAAAGGCCTTGGTTGATTGCTCTTGGAGTTGGAGAGAAATCCATTGTGAACCGGGCTATAAATCATAAAAGCTTGAGTCAAAGTTTGAGGCAAACTTTGGCTCAAGCTTTTCATATCAGATGCCCCCATTTGCTGCTACCAACGTTTGGGCTAAAGTTTGAGGTCAAACTTTAGGCCAAACATTGATCCCCTTGTGTGCATGTGTGGCGCCAACGTTTGCCAAAAAGCTTGAGGCAAACGTTGGCGCAAGCTTTTCTCCTCCAGGGTGTTGGTGTGTGGCGCCAACGTTTGCCAAAAAGCTTGAGGCAAACGTTGGCGCAAGCTTTTTGCTCCAACCAATGTGAATTCACTCTTCCAAAAGCTTGAGCTAAAGTTTGAGGCAAGCTTTTGCTCAAGCTTTTTGTTCTCTCTTGCTCCTTGCCCTTTCTTCTTTCTTCAACCTTCTTCAAAGCTCTTTTCGCCTATCATCAATCAACCAAACACATCAAAGCTATGCTCAAAATCATGAGTTTGTTATTCTTTCATAATATATGACAATTATACTACAAAATCTCATGAAATTGCATTAATTCATCCATGGTTGATTGAATCAAAGGAAATATGAAATTCTACCCAATTGGCTTGCTTATGGCTCAAGAAAGTGCATAAAAACAATTGAAAACAAAAGAAAAAGACTAGTGAAACTAGGCTAAGATGACTTGTCATCACAACACCAAACTTAAAGCTTGCTTGTCCCCAAGCAAGAAAAGAATTATTGAGAAGAAAGAATGAAATGGAAGAGGATGTTCATGCTAGCAGAGTATTATTGGTAGTTCATGGGGTTTTATGTGGATATGTAAACACTCACTTCTTATTGACTTTTAGGCCTAGAAAGTCTCCTTCAAGCATCAAGCAACGCACTGCTATGACCTCTCATTATTCCTTTGTCCTTCACTATTATTTTTCTCTCTAAGCTTTAGTTCAGTGTCATGTGTAACAAGTTCTTTTCTTTCTTTATACTTGACACATTATTCACTATAGACACTTGGCTCACATTCCTTCTCAAAACATTGATGCCCAGCACCTCTTTGGGTTACTAAATGCCTTGTAACTAGGTTGCTCTTGATAGTGGACTTTCAGCTGATGATCCCGGGTTAGTTAACCCAAGTCACCAAGTGTTGATGCACTCCAAAGAACTTAATAATCCAAGCAGATCCTAGTACAAAGACACCACAGGCATATATTCTAAGGTTCAAGCTATTGGTGTCTAGCTTTGTTTCTTTTTATTTTTCTTTTGTTCTGTTGCCACTCTTTGGCTATTTCTTTTCTCTTTTTGTTCTTCTTTTTAGCCAAGGACTTTTATTTGATTGAGATTCATAGACAGTAGGCCACTTTCTATTTAGAAGGAGACATCCTAGTTCTCTTATTCACTAAAAGTGAGCTATCATACAATCACACATACATACCACCACTTACTTTTATTGTACTTCTATCTAACAGAGAACTATCTCACTTCACATTCAAACATTTCTTTTATTGAATTAAAGATGCAGGGGACAAAGCATGCTTTTTGTTAAGTGAAAGTAAACACACAAGCACACACTTAGACTAGCTTAACTATTTAAGGGAAACAAACATAATGCAAAGACTATTTTAAACAGATAGGAAACATAATGCAAAGACTATTTTAAACAGATAGGATGCATGCTTTTTTTTTCTTTGTAATGATGAACAAGGAGCAAGTCCACCTTTCATTTGTCATGCCTTTTCTTTCTTCTTTCATACACTTGGTTGTTGGTGTTCCCTGTGTCCATGTCTGTTGTCTGTTGACCCCGCCAGAACCCAGCTCTATTCATCGCCTCCTCTACTCTATCTTCAAGTCTCATAGCCTTGCTCACTTCTATCTCACTTTTCCCTTTGAAGAACTCATCGAAAGTTGGAAACGCTGGATCCATATTGTGCAGATGCTCTCCAATATAGTTCAATTTGATTTGACTGTTTATGTTGTAATCAGCTTGGACTTCATATCTTGCATCTTGAAGGGCCGTGAACTCCTTGAGAGCCCTCATGTTTTCAGCTTGCATTTGTGCCAACAATCCAAATGATTCGTGAGATTGAAAAGCATGCTCCTCTTGCATCACGAAGAATTTTGATTCAAACTCACTTTGTTTGTTCATCATTCTCACCTGCCATTCCTCTTGTTCTTGTTGGTGTTTCATATACTGTGAATGATACTCTTCTTGCCTTTCCTGAATTCTCATGTACTGTTGTGATAATCTCCCAATCGCTTCCTGCATCTGAGTCATGTCCAGATTGTTATGTGGTTGGGGGTGTTGCTGTTCTTCTTCCTCTTGTATCTCTTCTTCCTCTTGTAACTCTTCTTCCTCCATTGGTTCTTCTCTTTGTCTTCTTCCGTGTGGTCTTCGGCTTTGCTGCGCTTCAGTAACCATCATCATTCTTTCAATGGTTATAGGCATGCCCGGGTTCAACCATGTTGGGTTATCGTCCTCCATTGGCACTTTAGCTCTTGCGCACAACCGCATAATGGTGCTTGGGTAGTATAACCAAGACCCAGCCGAGTTCTTCTCTGCAAGTTTTTGAATATCCTTTGCAAGGATTTCATGAACTTTCACCTCTCCTCCCACCATGATCCAATGCAACATAACAGCTCTTTTCCTGTTGACTTCTGAGGTGTTTACTGTGCCCAGAATTGATCTTTTCAATAGCTCATACCATCCCTTTGCTTCCGGTATAAGGTCTCCTCTCCTCAGATACTTGTATTTGTTTTTGGCATCTCCTTCCCACTCTGAGTTCACCATACAAATATCTCTAGAAATTCTATCATAATCCGGATCTCCATTTATCCTTTGGTGGTATCCCGGTTCACCAAAGCGGACTACTTTTAGTCCTAAGACTTTCTTGATGGCATCTGAACCAAAGTCTACTTCCACCCCCCCGTACATAGTTTTTGTATGTTGGGGCTTCACCCGTGTTGAGTCTTGGGATGTTGGCAAAGAATTCTCTTATGATATTTGAATTGACCCGAGTGATGGGTGAGACGAGTTCTTCCCATTTCCTCTTTCTAATATTGTCCTTCATTTCTTGGCACCCTTCATCTGGTAGCAAGAGTGGAACCTCTGGATATATCTTCTTCTCATTCATCCATTGAAGTTGTAATTGATGGTACCAAGATCTAAACCTCCATCGGTCATATTCCGGTGTATTCTCTTCCTCCTCGGGTTCTTTTCCTTTTCTCCTTTTGGTTCTTGAGGAAGAGGCCATGATCACTTGATTGGTTGACCTTCTTTGAGGTTAATGGGTTTGTGAAGAATATTGGAGGTTTTGATTTGCTTTTGGGGAGGAAAATGTTTGAGGCTGAGCTTATGTGATGAAAGGTGATAAAGGAATTAGAGTTTGAATGGTTGGAGTGCAGGGAGTGTGCAACCTTTTTGTTTCTGTGCATGGCTTGAAGGTGACATTTTATATTTACTTGATTTGAACAATGGATGGCTGGGATGCACTTGGAAGTTCTGCAAATCAAAGGTGTGCATGCAAGGTTGAATGAAGACAAAACTTGCTTCTTCAAGGGTCTGCAATGTGATCATTCCCAAGAGTGGGAAGATTCACTTTTTGAGGCATGTGATGGAATTTTGTCTTCATGCTATGCTCCCCCTTTGTCTTGTCTCTTTCATTGAATGTTCTTTGACCACCTAACCATCACAACAAGACAATAAAGATCAACATTATCAAACCGTGGCAAGAAGGCTTCCTTTATTAACAACTATGTGAACTCTCATTCCTTATATCCATTTTAACCGTGACTTGTCCCTTTTTTTTCTTGGAGGACACCAAACTTAATGTTTGGTCATATAGTCTAAAATGTTTCTTCCTCCAACTAGTGTTCTTGAAATCTCAATGTCACTCTTGGTTAAATGTTCATAAGAACTGCTTTTATTATATATATATATATATATGTATATATATATATATATATATATATATATATGTTTTTTTTTCTTCATGAAGAATCAATTATGTCCCTTAACTAGTGCATCAAGGTTTGATAAACACCAAACTTGTCTCTCGTTAATGGGTCAATGTAAAATGCCAGCAGTTAATCACAATTGATGTCTTCATCACAGAATATAATTTCTTTTCAATTGTAAAGTCCCAACGCATGATCATCGGTGCATGATTTTTAAATTTCATGAATAAAAATTGATCTTCCGAAAATATCTACATATGCAAACACCAAACTTAATGTTTGGTCATATACTTCATCAAGATGACTAAGCATATGGTCTAAAAGTGTTTGAAAAATTGATTTGGTGTACTTGAAGGTACACCAAACTTAGAAATCTTAGCATATGTTTCACAACAGTGTATGCATTCATTAAGTACGTTTAAAAAAATCATGCTATGGTGATCATGACTTATTGAATTTAAAACGACAGAAATTTTAAATCATGGGTTGCCTCCCATGGAGCGCTCTTTTATTGTCACTAGCTTGACACTGGGGCTTTCTTTTATGGTGGTTGATGATTGTAGTGCCTCAACTTGTCTCCCTTGACTGTGATCTTCTTCTTTGTTCCTTGGTGTTCTATCTCAGCATGTTCTAGTGAGAGTATTTTGCTCACAATATAGTAATCATCAATATGTTGGCTTGCTCCCAGTTGTTGATAGACTAACTGCACTTTGTCACCTTTGGAGAGCCCTTCTGTTGGAATTTTTTTATTCTTCCAACCCTTTTTGATTCTGTTTTCATTCTTCTTCCTTCTTCTTATTGATCCTTTCTGCTTGCAAGTGAGCTTCATTTTGGGATTCTTCTTCTTGATAACTAACACATCAATGCTTTCATGAATCTCTCCATTGCTCTGTACAAGTTCTTTTTCCTCTTCCCATGCTGCATTATCTACTTCTTGCTTTGGAAGGTGACTGCTGATCATCTTGTCAATTTCTTCCTTCCTCTGCAGTTCTATCTCGTCAGTTTCCATGCTATCTTCTTTTTCATTGATGAACTTTATTTCTGGAGAGACACTCAGTGTGACACGTTCATCATGTAGCCTAAGGGTCAACTCTCCTTTTTCTACGTCTACAATGGCCCTAGCAGTGGCCAAGAATGGCCTTCCCAGTATAATAGAGTCACTATCATCCTCATTAGATTCCAAGATCACAAAATCAGCAGGGAAAATGAATCTGTCTACTTTGACTAGAAGGTTCTCAACTATACCCCTTGGGTAAACTACTGATTTGTCCACCAATTCTAAAGACGTATGTACTGGTTTCACTTCTTTCATGCGCAGCTTTTTCACTAGAGAGGAGGGCATCAGATTGATACTAGCCCCTAGGTCACACAGCGCCTTGCTGATGGTCATGTTACCAATGGCACAGGGTAGAAAGAAACTCCCAGGATCTTCACGTTTAGGGGGAAGTCCCTTTTGAATCAGTGCTCTGCATTCTTCAGTGAGCATCACAGTTTTCTTTTCTAGCCAACTTCTTTTCTTGTTAATAAGCTCCTTCAAAAACTTGGCATACAAAGGCATTTGCTCAAGTGCTTCAGCCAAGGGAATGTTGATCTCTAGCTTCTTGAAAGTCTCAAGGAACATATGAAAGTGTTGATCCTTAGCCTCCTTGTTGAATCTCTTGGGATATGGCAGTGGAGGTACAAAGCTCTTCTCTACTTGTTGCCTTTGATTCTTGGTTGGCTCTTCATTTGCTTCATTCCCCTTTTTTGGAATTTTTGTTTGTTCCTCCTTTTCCTGAGTTTGCTTGCTTGCCATTGCATCATCACCATTGGCTTCCTCTGCGTATGTTGGCTTTCCCCCCTCTATTGGCCTTTTGCTGTTCTCCGCTTGCTTCCTTGTAGTGTCATTGTTGCTCATCAATGTTCTCCCACTTCTTAACTGTATTGCCTTGCATTCTTCCTTAGGATTTGGAATTGTGTCACTTGGTAGGGAACTTGATGGTCTTTCAACAGAAATCTGCTTGGAGATTTGCCCAATCTGCCTCTCTAGGTTCTTCATGGAGGCTTCATGGTTCTTGGTTGTCATTTCTTGGTGTTTCCACATTTTGTCTATCAAGGTTTCCAGGTTAGTGATTCTTTGAGAGTCATGTGAAATTGGCTGGTTATGGGGTGTTGAGGGTTGGTGGTAAGTGTTTTGGTTTGTGGGTTGGTTATTGGATGGATAATGGTTGGAGTTGGGGTGGTTGTTTTGGGGTTTTCTGTAATGGTTTTGGGTGGTCTGCTGGTTGTTGTTTTGATTGTTTCTTGAAGTATTTTGATTTGAATTTCTTTGCCATGGTTGTTGGTTTTGGTTATGGTTGTCTCCCCACCTTAGGTTTGGATGGTTCTTCCATGAAGGGTTGTAAGTATCACCATAGACTTCATTTGACCAGAATTTTGGTTGTGCATGTACTGGACTTGCTCCTGCTGTTGCTCCTCTTGAGTTTCTTCATTTGTTCCCCATGTGGTTGATGGTTGATTGGTGCTTACTGCTGCAACTTGGAGGCTATCAATCCTCTTGGCCATTTGCTCAAATTGTTGTTGAATCTGCTGCTGCATCAATTTGTTTTGAGCTAGGATTGAGTCCACTCCTTCCAACTCCATCACTCCCTTCCTCTGTGATGGTTGGCGTTGTCTTTGGTGAGCAAAGAAATACTGGTTGTTAGCTACCATATCAATGAGACTTTGAGCTTCTTCTGCAGTTTTCATGAGTTGCAAAGAGCCTCCAGCTGAATGATCCAAGGCCTCTTGAGATTTCAATGTCAAGCCTTCATAGAAATTCTGCAATCTATCCCACTCATTGAACATTCCAGGGGGACACTTCCTGATCAGAGCCTTGTACCTTTCCCATGCCTCATATAATGGTTCAACCTCCATTTGGGTGAATGTTTGTACTTCAGTCTTCAATCTGATAACCCTTTGAGGTGGGTAAAATTTGGCAAGGAATTTGCTCACTAGATCATCCCAATTGTCAATGCTGTCTCTTGGGAAAGATTCCAACCATTGGGTGGCTTTGTCTTTGAGAGAAAATGGAGACAGCAGTAGCTTATAGCTGTCAGGATGCACTCTATTGGTTTTAACAGTGCCACAAATCCTCAAGAAAGTGGATAAGTGTTGATTTGGATCTTCAAGTGGTCCTCCTCCATAAGAGCAATTATTTTGAACTAATGTGATTAGTTGTGGCTTTAGTTCAAAGTTATTTGCATTAACATTTGGGGTATGAATGCTACTCCCACAATGTCTAGGATTTGCAAATGTGTAGGAAGCCAGAACTCTTCTCTGTGGTGGATTGTTGTTGTTATTAGCTGCTCCTCCTTGTGGATTAGTTGGAATTGTTGTATGTTCCTCCATATCTTGGAACTCTTCTTCTTCCGAATCCTCTTCTCCAACAATGTTTTTCCCTCTTTCAGCTCTTCTTAATCTCCTGAGGGTTCTTTCGTCTTGTTCACAAAAGGTTGGTATAGCTCTCATTGTCCCTGACATGCAAACAAGACATAAAAATCATACCAAACCAGAAGGATAGCAATACTTCAATCCATGATTAAATTGTAGTTAGCTCAAGCAAAAATTCAAATAGTTAGTGGGTTAGTCTAAAGTTAGAGAAACAGAAAATAAAAATGCTAGATCTAGATCTCCACTTCACTTAATCATTGTCAATATATTTCAATCCCAGGCAACGGCGCCAAAAACTTGATGTGTGGAAAACGATCCAACATGAAACTAACCGGCAAGTGCACCGGGTCGCATCAAGTAATAAAACTCACGGGAGTGAGGTCGATCCCACAGGGATTGAAGGATTGATCAATTTTAGTTTAGCGGGTGACTTAGTCTAGCGAATCAAGAGTTGATTTGAGTAGTTTGTATTCGACAGAAGCTAAATTGCATGAAATTAAAAGGGAGAGGGACAATTGGCAAGAATTTAAAGTGCAGAGAAATTAAAGAGGCTGAATCTTAAAGTGCAAGTAATATAAATTGCAGAAACTTAGATTGTAAGAAATGTAAATTGCAGAATCTTAAAGTGCAAGAAATATAAATGGCTTGAATTGTAAAGGGAATTGGGAAGTGGATTTGCAGAAATTAAACAAGGAAAAGTAAAATGCAATAAACAGAAAAGTAGAAGATGACTTGAATTAAACCGGATCTAAAACGGAAATGAGAAAAAGCTTGGTGTAGCAATGAAATAAGGAAATTGAAAATTTAAAACTGTAGATCTCAGGACTCAAGAGACTAGATAGCTGAGTCTAGATCTCACTGCCTTCCTAGATCCAGCAAGAATCAATTGCAAAGGAAATAAAGAAATGTAAATTGCAGAAAGAGTAGAAGAAGAGGCAACTAACAGGAATGGAAATTCAATTATGCAGAAATTTAAACAAGATCTCAAGGTGAGATTGAAACAGAAGTTCTTCAATTCTCCACCCAAGATCCAAAGCAAGAAAAGTAAAGAATGCTCAAGCAAGAACAAGGAAGAAGAGAGATCAATTCTCCTTCCTAATTCTCTAGAATTCTAAAGCAACAATTCAAAAATGTAAAGGTGAGCTCTCTGTAAGTGTTCTAAGAATTTTCCAGGAAAAGCTCTCGAAAGACTTAAATCCTAAGCTATTTATACACTTTCTTCAAATGGTCTTCAAGCCTTGAATTGGGCCATTGCTCTTGATGGAATTGGGTTGATAAAGGCCTTGGTTGATTGCTCTTGGAGTTGGAGAGAAATCCATTGTGAACCGGGCTATAAATCATAAAAGCTTGAGTCAAAGTTTGAGGCAAACTTTGGCTCAAGCTTTTCATATCAGATGCCCCCATTTGCTGCTACCAACGTTTGGGCTAAAGTTTGAGGTCAAACTTTAGGCCAAACGTTGATCCCCTTGTGTGCATGTGTGGCGCCAACGTTTGCCAAAAAGCTTGAGGCAAACGTTGGCGCAAGCTTTTCTCCTCCAGGGTGTTGGTGTGTGGCGCCAACGTTTGCCAAAAAGCTTGAGGCAAACGTTGGCGCAAGCTTTTTGCTCCAACCAATGTGAATTCACTCTTCCAAAAGCTTGAGCTAAAGTTTGAAGCAAGCTTTTGCTCAAGCTTTTTGTTCTCTCTTGCTCTTTGCCCTTTCTTCTTTCTTCAACCTTCTTCAAAGCTCTTTTCGCCTATCATCAATCAACCAAACACATCAAAGCTATGCTCAAAATCATGAGTTTGTTATTCTTTCATAATATATGACAATTATACTACAAAATCTCATGAAATTGCATTAATTCATCCATGGTTGATTGAATCAAAGGAAATATGAAATTCTACCCAATTGGCTTGCTTATGGCTCAAGAAAGTGCATAAAAACAATTGAAAACAAAAGAAAAAGACTAGTGAAACTAGGCTAAGATGACTTGTCATCACAACACCAAACTTAAAGCTTGCTTGTCCCCAAGCAAGAAAAGAATTATTGAGAAGAAAGAATGAAATGGAAGAGGATGTTCATGCTAGCAGAGTATTATTGGTAGTTCATGGGGTTTTATGTGGATATGTAAACACTCACTTCTTATTGACTTTTAGGCCTAGAAAGTCTCCTTCAAGCATCAAGCAACGCACTGCTATGACCTCTCATTATTCCTTTGTCCTTCACTATTATTTTTCTCTCTAAGCTTTAGTTCAGTGTCATGTGTAACAAGTTCTTTTCTTTCTTTATACTTGACACATTATTCACTATAGACACTTGGCTCACATTCCTTCTCAAAACATTGATGCCCAGCACCTCTTTGGGTTACTAAATGCCTTGTAACTAGGTTGCTCTTGATAGTGGACTTTCAGCTGATGATCCCGGGTTAGTTAACCCAAGTCACCAAGTGTTGATGCACTCCAAAGAACTTAATAATCCAAGCAGATCCTAGTGCAAAGACACCACAGGCATATATTCTAAGGTTCAAGCTATTGGTGTCTAGCTTTGTTTCTTTTTATTTTTCTTTTGTTCTGTTGCCACTCTTTGGCTATTTCTTTTCTCTTTTTGTTCTTCTTTTTAGCCAAGGACTTTTATTTGATTGAGATTCATAGACAGTAGGCCACTTTCTATTTAGAAGGAGACATCCTAGTTCTCTTATTCACTAAAAGTGAGCTATCATACAATCACACATACATACCACCACTTACTTTTATTGTACTTCTATCTAACAGAGAACTATCTCACTTCACATTCAAACATTTCTTTTATTGAATTAAAGATGCAGGGGACAAAGCATGCTTTTTGTTAAGTGAAAGTAAACACACAAGCACACACTTAGACTAGCTTAATTATTTAAGGGAAACAAACATAATGCAAAGACTATTTTAAACAGATAGGAAACATAATGCAAAGACTATTTTAAACAGATAGGATGCATGCTTTTTTTTTCTTTGTAATGATGAACAAGGAGCAAGTCCACCTTTCATTTGTCATGCCTTTTCTTTCTTCTTTCATACAGTTGGTTGTTGGTGTTCCCTGTGTCCATGTCTGTTGTCTGTTGACCCCGCCAGAACCCAGCTCTATTCATCGCCTCCTCTACTCTATCTTCAAGTCTCATAGCCTTGCTCACTTCTATCTCACTTTTCCCTTTGAAGAACTCATCGAAAGTTGGAAACGCTGGATCCATATTGTGCAGATGCTCTCCAATATAGTTCAATTTGATTTGACTGTTTATGTTGTAATCAGCTTGGACTTCATATCTTGCATCTTGAAGGGCCGTGAACTCCTTGAGAGCCCTCATGTTTTCAGCTTGTATTTGTGCCAACTTTCCAAATGATTCGTAAGATTGAAAAGCATGCTCCTCTTGCATCACGAAGAATTTTGATTCAAACTCACTTTGTTTGTTCATCATTCTCACCTGCCATTCCTCTTGTTCTTGTTGGTGTTTCATATACTGTGAATGATACTCTTCTTGCCTTTCTTGAATTCTCATGTACTGTTGTGATAATCTCCCAATCGCTTCCTGCATCTGAGTCATGTCTAGATTGTTATGTGGTTGGGGGTGTTGCTGTTCTTCTTCCTCTTGTATCTCTTCTTCCTCTTGTAACTCTTCTTCCTCCATTGGTTCTTCTCTTTGTCTTCTTCCGTGTGGTCTTCGGCTTTGCTGCGCTTCAGTAACCATCATCATTCTTTCAATGGTTATAGGCATGCCTGGGTTCAACCATGTTGGGTTATCGTCCTCCATTGGCACTTTAGCTCTTGCGCACAACCGCATAATGGTGCTTGGGTAGTATAACCAAGACCCAGCCGTGTTCTTCTCTGCAAGTTTTTGAATATCCTTTGCAAGGATTTCATGAACTTTCACCTCTCCTCCCACCATGATGCAATGCAACATAACAGCTCTTTTCCTGTTGACTTCTGAGGTGTTTACTGTGCCCAGAATTGATCTTTTCAATAGCTCATACCATCCCTTTGCTTCCGGTATAAGGTCTCCTCTCCTCAGATACTTGTATTTGTTTTTGGCATCTCCTTCCCACTCTGAGTTCACCATACAAATATCTCTAGAAATTCTATCATAATCCGGATCTCCATTTATCCTTTGGTGGTATCCCGGTTCACCAAAGCGGACTACTTTTAGTCCTAAGACTTTCTTGATGGCATCTGAACCAAAGTCTACTTCCACCCCCCCCCGTACATAGCTTTTGTATGTTGGGGCTTCACCCGTGTTGAGTCTTGGGATGTTGGCAAAGAATTCTCTTATGATATTTGAATTGACCCGAGTGATGGGTGAGACGAGTTTTTCCCATTTCCTCTTTCTAATCCTGTCCTTCATTTCTTGGCACCCTTCATCTGGTAGCAAGAGTGGAACCTCTGGATATATCTTCTTCTCATTCATCCATTGAAGTTGTAATTGATGGTACCAAGATCTAAACCTCCATCGGTCATATTCCGGTGTATTCTCTTCCTCCTCGGGTTCTTTTCCTTTTCTCCTTTTGGTTCTTGAGGAAGAGGCCATGATCACTTGATTGGTTGATCTTCTTTGAGGTTAATGGGTTTGTGAAGAATATTGGAGGTTTTGATTTGCTTTTGGGGAGGAAAATGTTTGAGGCTGAGCTTATGTGATGAAAGGTGATAAAGGAATTAGAGTTTGAATGGTTGGAGTGCAGGGAGTGTGCAACCTTTTTGTTTCTGTGCATGGCTTGAAGGTGGCGTTTTATATTTACTTGATTTGAACAATGGATGGCTGGGATGCACTTGGAAGTTCTGCAAATCAAAGGTGTGCATGCAAGGTTGAATGAAGACAAAACTTGCTTCTTCAAGGGTCTGCAACGTGATCATTCCCAAGAGTGGGTAGATTCACTTTTTGAGGCATGTGATTGAATTTTGTCTTCATGCTATGCTCCCCCTTTGTCTTGTCTCTTTCATTGAATGTTCTTTGACCACCTAACCATCACAACAAGACAATAAAGATCAACATTATCAAACCGTGGCAAGAAGGCTTCCTTTATTAACAACTATGTGAACTCTCATTCCTTATATCCATTTTAACCGTGACTTGTCCCTTTTTTTTCTTGGAGGACACCAAACTTAATGTTTGGTCATATAGTCTAAAATGTTTCTTCCTCCAACTAGTGTTCTTGAAATCTCAATGTCACTCTTGGTTAAATGTTCATAAGAACTGCTTTTATTATATATATATATATATATATATATATATATATATATATATGTTTTTTTTTCTTCATGAAGAATCAATTATGTCCCTTAACTAGTGCATCAAGGTTTGATAAACACCAAACTTGTCTCTCGTTAATGGGTCAATGTAAAATGCCAGCAGTTAATCACAATTGATGTCTTCATCACAGAATATAATTTCTTTTCAATTGTAAAGTCCCAACGCATGATCATCGGTGCATGATTTTTAAATTTCATGAATAAAAATTGATCTTCCGAAAATATCTACATATGCAAACACCAAACTTAATGTTTGGTCATATACTTCATCAAGATGACTAAGCATATGGTCTAAAAGTGTTTGAAAAATTGATTTGGTGTACTTGAAGGTACACCAAACTTAGAAATCTTAGCATATGTTTCACAACAGTGTATGCATTCATTAAGTACGTTTAAAAAAATCATGCTATGGTGATCATGACTTATTGAATTTAAAACGACAGAAATTTTAAATCATGGGTTGCCTCCCATGGAGCGCTCTTTTATTGTCACTAGCTTGACACTGGGGCTTTCTTTTATGGTGGTTGATGATTGTAGTGCCTCAACTTGTCTCCCTTGACTGTGATCTTCTTCTTTGTTCCTTGGTGTTCTATCTCAGCATGTTCTAGTGAGAGTATTTTGCTCACAATATAGTAATCATCAATATGTTGGCTTGCTCCCAGTTGTTGATAGACTAACTGCACTTTGTCACCTTTGGAGAGCCCTTCTGTTGGAATTTTTTTATTCTTCCAACCCTTTTTGATTCTGTTTTCATTCTTCTTCCTTCTTCTTATTGATCCTTTCTGCTTGCAAGTGAGCTTCATTTTGGGATTCTTCTTCTTGATAACTAACACATCAATGCTTTCATGAATCTCTCCATTGCTCTGTACAAGTTCTTTTTCCTCTTTCCATGCTGCATTATCTACTTCTTGCTTTGGAAGGTGACTGCTGATCATCTTGTCAATTTCTTCCTTCCTCTGCAGTTCTATCTCGTCAGTTTCCATGCTATCTTCTTTTTCATTGATGAACTTTATTTCTGGAGAGACACTCAGTGTGACACTTTCATCATGTAGCCTAAGGGTCAACTCTCCTTTTTCTACGTCTATAATGGCCCTAGCAGTGGCCAAGAATGGCCTTCCCAGTATAATAGAGTCACTATCATCCTCATCAGATTCCAAGATCACAAAATCAGCAGGGAAAATGAATCTATCTACTTTGACTAGAATGTTCTCAACTATACCCCTTGGGTACACTACTGATTTGTCCACCAATTCTAAAGACATCTGTACTGGTTTCACTTCTTTCATGCGCAGCTTTTTCACTAGAGAGGAGGGCATCAGATTGATACTAGCCCCTAGGTCACACAGCGCCTTGCTGATGGTCATGTTACCAATGGCACAGGGTAGAAAGAAACTCCCAGGATCTTCACGTTTAGGGGGAAGTCCCTTTTGAATCAGTGCTCTGCATTCTTCAGCGAGCATCACAGTTTCCTTTTCTAGCCAACTTCTTTTCTTGTTAATAAGCTCCTTCAAAAACTTGGCATACAGAGGCATTTGCTCAAGTACTTCAGCCAAGGGAATGTTGATCTCTAGCTTCTTGAAAGTCTCAAGGAACTTATGAAAGTGTTGATCCTTAGCCTCCTTGTTGAATCTCTGGGGATATGGCAGTGGAGGTACAAAGCTCTTCTCTGCTTGTTGCCTTTGATTCTTGGTTGGCTCTTCAATTGCTTCATTCCCCTTTTTTGGAATTTTTGTTTGTTCCTCCTTTTCCTGAGTTTGCTTGCTTGCCATTGCATCATCACCATTGGCTTCATCTGCGTATGTTGGCTTTCCCCCCTCTATTGGCCTTTTGCTATTCTCCATTTGCTTCCTTGTAGTGTCATTATTGCTCATCAATGTTCTCCCACTTCTTAACTGTATTGCCTTGCATTCTTTCTTAGGATTTGGAATTGTGTCACCTGGTAGGGAACTTGATGGTCTCTCAACAAAAATCTGCTTGGAGATTTGCCCAATCTGCCTCTCTAGGTTCTTCATGGAGGCTTCATGGTTCTTGGTTGTCATTTCTTGGTGTTTCCACATTTTGTCTATCAAGGTTTCCAGGTTAGTGATTCTTTGAGAGTCATGTGAAATTGGCTGGTTATGGGATGTTCAGGGTTGGTGGTAAGTGTTTTGGTTTGTGGGTTGGTTATTGGATGGATAATGGTTGGAGTTGGGGTGGTTGTTTTGGGGTTTTCTGTAAGGGTTTTGGGTGGTCTGCTGGTTGTTGTTTTGATTGTTTCTTGAAGTGTTTTGATTTGAATTTCTTTGCCATGGTTGTTGGTTTTGGTTATGGTTATCTCCCCACCTTAGGTTTGGATGGTTCTTCCATGAAGGATTGTAAGTATCACCATAGACTTCATTTGACCCAGAATTATGGTTGTGCATGTACTGGACTTGCTCCTGTTGTTGCTCCTCTTGAGTTTCTTCATTTGTTCTCCATGTGGTTGATGGTTGATTGGTGCTTACTACGGCAACTTGGAGGCTATCAATCCTCTTGGCCATTTGCTCAAATTGTTGTTGAATCTGCTGCTGCATCAATTTGTTTTGAGCTAGGATTGAGTCCACTCCTTCCAACTCCATCACTCCCTTCCTCTGTGATGGTTGGCGTTGTCTTTGGTGAGCGAAGAAATACTGGTTGTTAGCTACCATATCAATGAGACTTTGAGCTTCTTCTGCAGTTTTCATGAGTTGCAAAGAGCCTCCAGCTGAATGATCCAAGGCCTCTTGAGATTTCAATGTCAAGCCTTCATAGAAATTCTGCAATCTATCCCACTCATTGAACATTCCAGGGGGACACTTCCTGATCAGAGCCTTGTACCTTTTCCATGCCTCATATAATGGTTCAACCTCCATTTGGGTGAATGTTTGTACTTCAGTATTCAATCTGATAACCCTTTGAGGTGGGTAAAATTTGGCAAGGAATTTGCTCACTAGATCATCCCAATTGTCAATGCTGTCTCTTGGGAAAGATTCCAACCATTGGGTGGCTTTGTCTCTGAGAGAAAATGGAAACAGCAGTAGCTTATAGCTGTCAGGATGCACTCCATTGGTTTTAACAGTGTCACAAATCCTCAAGAAAGTGGATAAGTGTTGATTTGGATCTTCAGGTGGTCCTCCTCCATAAGAGCAATTGTTTTGAACTAATGTGATGAGTTGTGGCTTTAGTTCAAAGTTATTTGCATTAACATTTGGGGTATGAATGCTACTCCCACAATGTCTAGGATTTGCAAATGTGTAGGAAGCCAGAACTCTTCTCTGTGGTGGATTGTTGTTGTTATTAGCTGCTCCTCCTTGTGGATTAGTTGGAATTGTTGTATGTTCCTCCATATCTTGGAACTCTTCTTCTTCCGAATCCTCTTCTCCAACAATGTTTTTCCCTCTTTCAGCTCTTCTTAATCTCTTGAGGGTTCTTTCGTCTTGTTCACAAAAGGTTGGTATAGATCTCCTTGTCCCTGACATTCAAACAAGACATAAAAATCATACCAAACCAGAAGGATAGCAATACTTCAATCCATGATGAAATTGTAGTTAGCTCAAGCAAAAATTCAAACAGTTAGTGGGTTAGTCCAAAGTTAGAGAAACAGAAAATAAAAATGCTAGATCTAGATCTCCACTTCACTTAATCATTATCAATCTATTTCAATCCCCGGCAACGGTGCCAAAAACTTGATGTGTGGAAAACGATCCAACACGAAACTAACAGGCAAGTGCACCGGGTCGCATCAAGTAATAAAACTCATGGGAGTGAGGTCGATCCCATAGGGATTGAAGGATTGAGCAATTTTAGTTTAGTGGGTGACTTAGTCTAGCGAATCAAGAGTTGATTTGAGTAGTTTGTATTCGATAGAAGCTAAATTGCATGAAATTAAAAGGGAGAGGGACAATTGGCAAGAATTTAAAGTGCAGAGAAATTAAAGAGGCTGAATCTTAAAGTGCAAGTAATATAAATTGTAGAAACTTAGATTGCAAGAAATGTAAATTGCAGAATCTTAAAGTGCAAGAAATGTAAATGGCTTGAATTGTAAAGGGAATTGGGAAGTGGATTTGCAGAAATTAAACAAGGAAAAGTAAAATGCAATAAACAGAAAAGTAGAAGATGACTTGAATTAAACCGGATCTAAAACGGAAATGAGAAAAAGCTTGGTGTAGCAATGAAATAAGGAAATTGAAAATTTAAAACTGTAGATCTCAGGACTCAAGAGACTAGATAGCTGAGTCTAGATCTCACTGCCTTCCTAGATCCAGCAAGAATCAATTGCAAAGGAAATAAAGAAATGTAAATTGCAGAAAGAGTAGAAGAAGAGGCAATTAACAGGAATGGAAATTCAATTATGAAAAAATTTAAACAAGATCTCAAGGTGAGATTGAAACAGAAGTTCTTCAATTCTCTACCCAAGATCCAAAGCAAGAAAAGTAAAGAATTCTCAAGCAAGAACAAGGAAGAAGAGAGATCAATTCTCCTTCCTAATTCTCTAGAATTCTAAAGCAACAATTCAAAAATGTAAAGGTGAGCTCTCTGTAAGTGTTCTAAGAATTTTCCAGGAAAAGCTCTCGAAAGACTTAAATCCTAAGCTATTTATACACTTTCTTCAAATGGTCTTCAAGCCTTGAATTGGGCCTTTGCTCTTGATGGAATTGGGTTGATAAAGGCCTTGGTTGATTGCTCTTGGAGTTGGAGAGAAATCCATTGTGAACCGAGCTATAAATCATAAAAGCTTGAGTCAAAGTTTGAGGCAAACTTTGGCTCAAGCTTTTCATATCAGATGCCCCCATTTGCTGCTACCAACGTTTGGGCTAAAGTTTGAGGTCAAACTTTAGGCCAAACGTTGATCCCCTTGTGTGCATGTGTGGCGCCAACGTTTGCCAAAAAGCTTGAGGCAAACGTTGGCGCAAGCTTTTCTCCTCCAGGGTGTTGGTGTGTGGCGCCAACGTTTGCCAAAAAGCTTGAGGCAAATGTTGGCACAAGCTTTTCTCCTCCAGGGTGTTGGTGTGTGGCGCCAACGTTTGCCAAAAAGCTTGAGGCAAACGTTGGCGAAAGCTTTTCTCCTCCAGGGTGTTGGTGTGTGGCGCCAACGTTTGCCAAAAAGCTTGAGGCAAACGTTGGCGCAAGCTTTTTGCTCCAACCAATGTGAATTCACTCTTCCAAAAGCTTGAGCTAAAGTTTGAGGCAAGCTTTTGCTCAAGCTTTTTGTTCTCTCTTGCTCCTTGCCCTTTCTTCTTTCTTCAACCTTCTTCAAAGCTCTTTTCACCTATCATCAATCAACCAAACACATCAAAGCTATGCTCAAAATCATGAGTTTGTTATTCTTTCATAATATATAACAATTATACCACAAAATCTCATGAAATTGCATTAATTCATCCATGGTTGATTGAATCAAAGGAAATATGAAATTCTACCCAATTTGCTTGCTTATGGCTCAAGAAAGTGCATAAAAACAATTGAAAACAAAAGAAAAAGACTAGTGAAACTAGGCTAAGATGACTTGTCATCACTCACGTCGACTACGATATAGTCTATACTTAGCGTTCTAGACTGAGTCCCTTTTCTGAAGGTTGTGTGCAGTGGGATGTACCCAAGTGGTTGGATCGGGGTCTCTCCGAGCCTGAATAGGCTATTAGGATATGCTCTTAGCTCTTTTTCTTGTAGACCGAGTTTGTCAAAAGCGGATTTGAACAGGATATCTGCAGAGCTTCCTTGGTCTACCAGTGTTCAATGGAGAATGGCATTGGCGAGTATGATGGTAACGACCACGGGGTCATCATGCCCCGGGATGATGCCTGTGGTATCTTCTTGAGTGAAGGTAATAGTGGGGAGGTCAACCGACCTATCCCCTCCTCCAACATGGTACAACTCTTTAAGGTGTCTTTTACGGGATGACTTAGAGATCCCTCCTCCTACGAATTCTCCATTTATCATGTGAATATGTCTCTTAGGGGTGTGAGGGGGACGTTCAGCTCGTTCGCCCTCTTCATCCCTTCTTCTCTTTTTTGGTTCGTCCGCTCTGTTGGCTACGAATCGATCTAGTCTCCCTTCTCGTGCTAATTTTTCTATGACATTCTTCAGGTCGTAGCACTCGTTAGTATGATGCCCATAGATTCGGTGGTATTCGCAATACTCTGTCCGACTTCCTCCTCTCTTGTGCTTAATCGGGCGAGGGGGTGGGATCTTCTCATTGTTACATATCTCTCAGTAGACATCCATAAGGGACACGCAAAGAGGGGTGTAGTTATGGTACTTTCTAGGTTTCTCATCGGGTTGGTCTTCTTTTTTCCTGGACACTTTATCCTTGTCCCGTGGTGGATAGGAGAATCCGGTCTTTGAAGCTTCTCCTAGTCAGGAGTTCTCCTCCATATTGATATATCATTTTCCGCCCGTTCTTGTACCTCGTTCAGAGATGTGGCGTGTTTTTTGGATATGGAGTGGCTAAAGGGTCCTTCCCACAGACCGTTGATGAGTCCCATAATTACTGCTTCTGTAGGGAGATTCTGTATGTCAAGGCATGCTTTATTAAACCTCCCCATATAACTGCGGAGGCTTTCCCGATCTCCTTGCTTAATCCCTAGCAGGCTTGGAGCGTGCTTGGTTTTGTCTTTCTGGATAGAGAACCTGGCTAAGAATTTCTTGGCGAAATTATCAAAGCTTGTGATCGACCTGGGTGGCAAGCTGTCGAACCACTTTATCGCCGTTCTGGTTAAGGTGGTCGGGAAAGCTTTGTAACGGGTTGCGTCTGAGGCATCCGTGAGGTACATCCGGCTTCTAAAGTTGCTGAGGTGATGACTTGGGTCGGATGTACCATCATATGGGGTCATGTCAGGGGCCTTGAAGTCCTTCGGGATTTTAGACTTCATGATTTCTTTTATGAATGGGTCTTGGTCTTTGTACGGGCTATCTTCGCGGTTGGACCGGGTGGTTTTAGTTTTGAGGTCAATTTCGAGCTTCAAGAATTTGTCTTCTAGCTTTCAACGCCGTCTTGTTTCACTCCGGAGATCTCACTCGGCTTCGCGTTGATGTTCGACTTCTTGTTCGAGTTGTTTGAGGCGATCCTGCTGCTGACGAATGGCATCTAAAATTTCAGCGTTCTGAGTCTGCTTGTCGCCCTTGGATTGGTGTGGGTTCTTCGGGGAGTTTGGTGTAGCATTCGTGTTCTTAAGAGGCATTCCTTCTTCTAATCCTGAGTTGAGGTCGTTGGCAGGGTTGCTTGCCATGGTGATGGGATGACTTCCAGGTTCCCCGACAACCGCGCTAATGTTCCGAGGGTTACCTGAAATAGGGAGGTCGATCTCGGAAGAGATCTTCTGATCTGGCCACGGTTACTGTGCCCGACTTGTTGGAGCTTGAGATGCTGATGATCCTTGATCACCGGAGGGGGTGGTACCTACAAAAGACTCCGATGCTTAAGTCAGTACGAGTTTTACGCAGGTTTTTTGTAGAATTAGAGTATGAGTTATACCTGGATGCTCTAGTGTATTTATAGTAGCGCCTTGATGATCTTCCTTTGAGATAAGTTGGTTATCTTATCTTATCTTTTTGGGAGGAGATCTTTATCTTTTGCCTAACTGCCCTCTAGTAGGCGGTGGTTCCTTTACTCTGGGCCTTCTTGGGCCTCTGAGACGTTTGTCCGAGCTCTTTGCAAAGAGGTCTGCGATGGGCCCACCTTTCATGAGGTTGGTCCCTTTGTCTTCATCCAACTCGGCCCTCACACCTCGGATCGATGTATGAACAGCCAGGTCACTGCAGATTTTCTAATGGATCATGCGAATAATCTGAATGACCAGGGGGCAAATATAATTGATGTACATGTTGATCCTTGGAAATTATATTTCGATGGTTCGAAACATAAAGACGATGCTGGAGTGAGGATTTTAATTATCTCACCAGATAGGATTCCATCGGAATTTTTGTTTGAGTTAAAGTACCCTTGTTCAAATAATATGGCCGAATACGAGGCTTTAATATTAGGCCTTGAAATCTTTGGAGATTCTCAGTTAGTTTTGAAATAGTTATAAAAAGAATTCAAATGTAATAACGAGAAGTTACAAAAGTATCTTCTAATGGCTTGGGAATTGTTAGCGTCTTTTCGAAAAGTGTCATTGGTTTATTGATGATGCTGATTTATGCCGATTCAAAATTTAATAAAACAATTCCGTTGATAGCATAGTCCAAACCGGCCATGGATCCTCACATCAAAGTTTAAATCAAGAATTGTCATAATTCAAATCAAAATAACCAGGAGTTTTAATTCTCGGATCATTCTCCCTAGGAATTGTAATGAAGTGCTCAATTATTGGCTATGAGGGAAGGGGGTTTGATAGCAAGAGGCAAGTAATGTAAATAGCAAGGAATGAAAGAAACAAACAATAACTAAAAATCAAAAGTAATTAAAATCAAGGCAATTAATAAGAAGAAAGGAAAATTCAAGTGCTAAGAAACCTCTTGGCAAGGAGTGAGAGTTAAGGTTACCCATTCTAGCCATTGACCATAAACATATAATGATCATGAAGAGAGAATCCTACTTAGTCAACCCTAACATCGAGGATAAGTCAAATAGGCATAATTGATCTCAATCCATAAGTCCTAGCCAACTCACAAATTAGCTTAGTGAAGACTAGCATTAATGAAAATCAAATCAACTAAGTACCCTAATATATCAATCAAGAATGGATATCAATGACTCAAGGTCACCTAGGTCCTCAATTTCAAGCCAAGAGTATGAAAAAAAACTACACTAAAACTGCCAAGCATTTATTAAATACTTGGTGTGCATGAAAATCAAAGCATATAAAATTGCAATAAAAATAAATTCTAAAGCTACCAAGTGCAAGAAATTAATAACCAACAATTAAAGAGAGCAACAATAACATGAAAACATAAATTGCATTAAATGAATTGGAAATTAACAAGGGTTCATCAACATAAAAAAGTAACCAAAATGAGAAATTAACAAGATAAACAAAGAAAATTAAAGCAATAGAACAAAGAAAGGTAAAAGAAACTAGATAAAAATAAGAATTAAAAAGAGAAATTAAAGAGAAATTAAACTAATAACCTTAATTTCTAGAGAGAAGGGGAAGCTTCTCTCTCTAGAAAATGCCCTACAACATGATACTAAGCTAAACCTAATTGTTTCCCTCTTGTTTCCTCTTGAATTAGGGTTGAAATAGCTTCAGAAATGAGTTTGATTGGGTTCTGGAGGCCCAAAAATCGTTGCCAACATTTTGCATTTAATGAGGTCACGTGTTGGGACTTGTGTGTACGCACAGGTGTGTGCGTACACGTGCCTGCATGAACCCGATCGTGTGTACGTACGCATTATTGTGCGTACGCACAGTTGCTGAAAAGCTCCAAACTCCATTTCTTCATGATTTCTCCACTTTTGCATGCTTTTTCCTCACTCCTTCAATTCATATTAGCCTTGTAAGCCTGAAATCACTCAACAAATATATCATGGCATCAAATAGAAGTGAACAAAATTTAGCTATTAAGGGCTTAAAAAGCATGTTTTCACTTTTAATCACAATTTAGGGAGAATTTACAAAATCTTGCTATTTCATTGAATAAGTGTGAGAAAAGTCAATAAAATTCACTCAATTAAAGCAAATAAATACCATGAAATGTGGATTTATCATTCATATTCCGAGAATTCGAAATGAAATTGCGAATGACTTAGCCAAAATTGCATTAAGATATAAAGTATTCTCAGAGATGTTAGGAAAATTGGCAAAGGTTCGACGGATCCTAGTTCTTGTCGATGAAAGAGAAGCTTTGGCTTTGGATGACTGGGAAGATGATGATTGGAGAAAGGCAATTACTGAATATTTAAAAGATCCAATTATTCGAGTTGACAGGAAAGTAAAGTTGAAAGCAATAAATTTTGTGTTGTTAGCTGATGAATTATACAAGAAAGGTCTCGATGGAAGCCTTTCTAGGTGTTTAAGTCAGTCAGATAAAGATATTTCTTTGGGAGAAGTTCATAGAGGTATATGTGGTGCTCATCAGGCTGGGATAAAAATGAAATAGATACTACATCGAAATCATGTCTATTGGCCTTCTATGATTAAATATTGCATTGATTATGCAAAAGCATATTAAGAATGTCAACGCCATGGAGTAATACAATAGATCTCAGCATCTGAATTACATTTGATTATTAAACCATGGCCTTTTCGAGGATGGACCTTGGATCTAATTGGGGTGATACATCCTCCTTCATCGAAGAATCATAAATTTATTTTGGTGGCACTTGATTATTTCATGAAATCGGTCGAAGTCGTTCCTTTAATAAAGGCTGGACAAAATGAAGTGATAAACTTCATTGAGGAATTTATAATCCATCGATTTAGAATTTTCCAAACTTTAAGTACTGATCAAGGGACTATGTTCACTGGTCAGCAAATTAAGAATTTCGTAGCTTCAAGAAACATTAATATGGTAGCTTCAACTCCATATTATGTGCAAGCCAATGGGCAAGTCGAGGTAGCAAATAAAATATTGAGAAATTTGATTAAGAAACAAATTGGTAGCAAACCTCGAACTTGGCACGAGACTTTGAGTCAAGCACTGTGGGCTTATCGAAACTCACCTAGAGGGTCAACAAGTACTTCTCCTTATAAATTAGTTTATGGTCATGTTGTAGTTTTGCCATTAGAGATTAATCTCAATACATTAAGAATATTAAGGCAAGATGATTTTCCGGTTGATGATTACTAGAATGCAATGTATGATGAGTTGAATGATTTGAACTCAGAGTGTATTCTAGCACTTGAAAATACGATTCGATAGAAAGAAAATATTGCTCAAAGTTATAATCGTCGAGTAAAAAGAGAAATGTTTCAATATAGGAGAATTTATTTTAAAAGTGGTGTTGCCGACGGAAAAGAAGTCTAGATTTCTTGGCAAATGGTCCTATACTTAGGAAGGACCTTTTCAAGTGATTGATTTATACTCTGGAAATGCATATCGAATTAAGGATATTGATTATGGGAACGTGATTAAATCGATAAATGGGAAATAGTTGTAATAGTATCGATATATGCAGGATCAAGATTAGGGATATAAATAAATATATAAGAGCACACAAAAAGTCATTATACATAGAAAATGTTCTAAGTAGGTGAATAAGAGATGCTAGAAGTTCAGATAATTCGGAATGAAGTTGAATCCTCTCACTGTCCAAAGTGGAAAGTGATTTGATTTGCTCGTATTCTTCATTTTAAGCCTTGTCAAGTTGCTTGTTGAATTCTTCTTGTTTGCCTTTTGAAATGCAAAGTTCTTTGAAGATTGCTTGTTACTTATGTTTAACTGTGGCTAAGGGGATCGCTAAGTCAGCCTTTCTTTTTCAAATTTTAGCTAGTTTTTATTTGATTTGGGCTAATTCTGCTTCAAGTTCTTCTTCTTGTTTGTCGTAGTAGGCTTGAGCATTGAAGGCTTGAGTGATCCTCAAATCATATTTTTCGCATGATGCTTGCATTGGTTGAAGAACTTTATCAATTTTTTCTGATTCAGTCTTGATGTTGGCCACTTTCTCCTTGGCTTCTTACAACTTGTCTTGGACAGTGATACAGTCATTTGAAACTCTTATAAACTTTTTGACTATAGTAAAAAATTGGGGAAGAACTTGAAATTCGAGAGAAGAGCTCGGAAAGTCAGAAAGGAGAGAATTCAAGTTTGATTAATTGGTCCATTCTGAGGGTGCATGTGTTAAAAGCCTCAGAAGAGTGTTTAGTTGTTGGAGAGTGTGTCGGTTGAGTTTAGAAGGAAGGCTTGATGTTGAAAGGTTCTCAGGGGATAGATTCAAAAGAGGTAGTTCATCTTCCTGAACGATTTGTGTTAGAACAGCAACAAGTTCAGCCGAATCAGTATCAGGAGATTTAGAGGTGATATCAGGAATCTCAGGTGATGGTTCAGGACCATACGAAGAAGAAAGCTCAATGGTTCTGTCTGGGCTTAAGATTCTTCGAGGTGAGGGGATGTTCCCTGTATCCTAAGTAGGTAATTCGGGGATCTGTGCCACATGAGGCTTGTGAAGGGCATCACTTTGAATCGGAGAAAGAGGGTCTTCAATAGGTTGATTTTTTAGTGGTAAGGATCGCTCTTGGATTAAATTGACCAGAACTTGTGTTTCAGGCAGGATGACTTGAATGGGCTCAACAGAGATCACGGTTTGGGCAGAGGAGTGAGATTCTTATTGTGTTGGTTTTTCCTGACCCCCTTGTGTTTTCGATTTAGGGTTAGATGAAGGAACAGAAACAGACTGAGCAATTTTTCCAACCTGAAATAAGAAAGAAGTGTTTTATAAGTTATGTTTTTTATTTATGTGAGAAACTCAAAATTAACGTGAAATTACCGGGATGGATTTTCTTCGAACGAGATGGGGGAATGCAGCTTCTAAATCATTTTCTAATTCAGACTCTTGAGAAGGAGCAAATATGTTTAGTTGTACTATTTGCTCACTTTCATCAGAGGAACTTTTGCTAGATGATTGAATCTAATAATAACCAAAAGTTTAGAGTCGAGGTGTATTCGAATGAATTTGATAAAGGATTATTTACAAAAGTTTGGTCGAAAGTTTTCCTTTTTAGAGGTTGTTGTTGGAATCTTTTAAACCTTCTTCTTTGGTTATTGTTGCCGTGCTGTGACTTCTAGCTTTCTTTTCAAAGTCCTTTTTGGTGAACTCTCAATAGTTAGAATGATTCTCAGAGATGGATTTTTGATTTGATCGAAAGTATGATCACACTGAGAATAGTATTTGTTCCACCACTCGGAGAAGGATTTAGTGACAAATGAGCTGCGTTCGTAGAAGAGAAGGGTGTAATTGCTTCGGTGTTGTCAGTTAATCGCAAGATAATAATTAAATGTCATCTTTTGAAGTGAATTCAATATGATAGAGAGCGTGGTTATTCCGAGGAACAGGTAATGGAATGGCTTGAGAAAAACCTAATTGTCTAGTAATGTAGTGAGGAGCATGGAGGACCACTTTGAATTGTTCTTTCTTATATTGGGGCAATCCTATGGGGATTATTTGAACAGCAAGAATATATGCCCAAGTCGAGTTGGTTATTTCATTCTCCCCGTCATCTGAAGGGAAGAGAAGGCGTACGAACCATGCAGGGCCACAGTTTCAACGTAGAAAGGGAGTAAAGTTCAAATTATTATTTACGAAATTGTTGTAAGAATCAAATAGAGAGGAAACAGTCCAGAAAAGATCTTCAACTGTTGTGGCATTCTCAAAATTTTGTTGGAGAGGGGCTAAACGAAATCCTTCAATATGCTATTTTTCGGAAGAACTGTCTCCATCTTTTTGTATGTACTTCTCGAACACACCATTCAGCCAGAGTTGAAAGAGCCAAAGAGGACCTCCCACACTAATTGAAGAGTTAGCTCGAAGACAGGTGACTAAATGGCCAAGTTCCTCGAATAGGTGTGCTAAGATTAATTTGGCCAAATTCAATTGGTGGCCTTCGTGTAACATAGCAGCTAAAGGGAGGAACAATTTTTGCATCTGGACGCTTCTCGAACAAAAAAACTATAGCATTTGTCTAGAAGTACAAAAATGCCACACTCTCTTCGTCAGTCACAGGATCATTTTCATGACCCATGTGATGATCGATGAAATCACTGTAAGAGGTTTTTGAAGTCATTTTGTATGTTTGATTCGGTTGCATATTGGAAGTTGCTTTAGGGAGGTGTACCGGAAGACCAGTGATAGCAGCTACATCGAGTAGTGTAGGCCCTACCAGTCCACATGGGAGGTGGAAGTTATTTGTGGTTTTGTTCCAGAAGCATAATACTGCCCCTATCATCCAATGGTGAATGGAAGGAGAGAAATGAGAAAATCCGAGGAGATCATGGATACCCACAAGTTTCCAGGCATCTCCCTTTACTGTTTCAAGGCGTTGATGCCAAGTTCGAAAATCAACTCCTCGAGGAGTGATTTTGGGGTTGTTCCTAAAAGATTTGTTGTGGTGAATAAAAGGAGAAATAAGGAGATCTCGTTTTATAAGTAAATTATCTTCTTTAGAATTGGGAAAGAAGTTGAGTTTTTTATTGCCGCGTTCTAGGGTTTGAATAGGGCCAATAGAGCAGCATGTTTCATCATCAACAGTAAAAGGAATCAGAATCCTCTTATCATCCAGTAAAAAGTTATGGATCTTCAATGATTTTATCATTCGAAGGGTTTAAAACCCACAAAGATGGTGGTTCCTGAACCAGAGTTGCAGGACCTTTGCCTTTTTCTTGGGCAGTAGGAATGTTGCGTGATAAAGAAGTAGCCATTTTTATGAAAAAATAGGGAGTTGATGATGGTGAAGTATAGGTGCAGGTAGGTTGAATGGGAGATTCGGAGAAGAAAGAGAAATTGGAGCTTTAGAGAACAAAGATTAAATGGCAGTAAGGAAATTGAATTTTGTAAATGGAGTTGTGTTTACCTTTTCAGAAAAGGATGTTTAAAATTTGAAAATGAAATAACTTCTTAGAGAAGGTGAAGTGGTGGAGAGAGAAGTTGAAGGATCATGAGAATCATGACGAACAGATGTAAGTAAATGAAGGGGAAGTAAATCTCATTTATGGATAATTAATGCCTTGAGTTAATCGCATTATTAGGTCTAAGTGTTTTTCTCAAAATGACTTCGAGGATAACACATTAATCCTAGAGGGCAATTTGTTAGTCGAAAATAATTAATTTCGAAGAAGGGAGATATTTGGAAGTCGGTGGGCATGTATTCTCAGAAGGAAGCATGTATCGAGAAGGCATTTTGACATTAACTTGAAGTTTGATAAGTAAATCGAAGACCTCAACATTCGAAGATTGCTTTTTGGACGTTACGTTATAAAGCAGAAGAAGCGGGAACAGTTACGCACGTTTTCAATAAACACGGGAGTTACGCTTCAATCTAATTAGTTAAAGATGGCTATGAGTAGGAGAAGGCTCGAGGACACAAGGGTTGGAACTTTGTTTCAGAAATTACTCACGCACACTCACATCCCAGGGACTTTCTGACTCTGCTTCGACTCAATTTCTGTAGGGTTCATTCCGCTTGTTTTTACTTTCCATCTACATTTTCTGTAAAAAACTTTACTCTTGTCGCAAATTTATCTTTCAAGCAACATTTAACATTCTTTCCCGATTTACATTCCTGTACTGTTAATTTTGAATTCAAAGACCTTTGATTTAATCGAAGGCATTTATTGCTTTATTTAAATTCAATGCAAATCATTTCAAATTTAGTCAAGTTTATTTTTAGAGTCTTTATTTATATTTTCAGATATTCTTAAATCTTGTCTAATTTAAGGGTCTTTGATGCACTTCTAGAAAACTGGTACTCGCAAAGAGGAGTAGGTTTTGCTCCCAGACCATTAGATATCGAACCACCATCGATTTGGTAAAAATCGATAAAACAAAAATATATTAATATTTTCAATTAAATGTGCAAGAATATAATGCTCATCTACCTGATTATTAATTTTTTTTTATATTTGTTCCACTCATTTTTTAATACTCGTTCACCTTTATCAAATATTCTAACCCTGAAGTCTTTTAGAAATATTGTAACGCTTCATTTTGTGTGCTTAAGAACCATCGGATTTAGTGGCGGCGCTTACCGTTGAATTTAGCGTCAGATTTAGCATCAAATTTTATGAGGAATTTGTCAAGTTAAAAAATTACAGTTGGATAGTGGCATCTGATGGTAAAATTTTCGGTAAATGTTGGCGGGAAACCACGAAAAATGGGCACCAACTTTAGCATCGGATTTACCGGCGGAATAATCTAATGGTAACCATGTTTATTGAAAACACGGCGTTTTGGTGATTTGAACCGCGTTACCGTTGGATTAATCCGTCGGTAAATTCGATGGTAATAGTGCCCTAAATTGGAACCGCAAACCGGTCCCCCTTTATTTCAAATTCCTCTTCTCTCTCTCTCTCTCTCTCTCTCTCTCTCTCTCTCTCTCTCTCTCTCTCTCTCCTCCCAATCTCTCTCTATCCCCACCCGCTGCTACTCCAACCGCCTTCGTGCCGCTGCTGCCCTGCCTTACCGCCGCTAGAAAGACTACCGCCGCCTCCAACCACCCCCTTCGCTTCTCTCTGTTCCCAGCACATCACACCCCTTCCCTTTTAAATTCTTGATTAAAATTCCTTCTAATTTTTATTTAGTTAATTTTAATTTTATTTACTTTGTTTGATTTTAGTAGTTAATTAGTTAGATTAAGTTGCTATTTAGTGGATTTTAGGCAGTTAGGATAGGTTAGTTTAGTATATTGAATTCTGATTTTAGCTGAAAGTGTTTGGAATTTTTTTGAGTTGCTAAAAATTGCTGAGATTAGTTGAAACTTGTTTGATTATGTGGAATATACTGTTTCACTACAGATTTTGATGAATTGTGATTCTAAAATTGTCTGGATGATGAATTGCGATTGACTTGTTTGATTCTTCTTAATGCTTACTTTTTTTTAATTATAAAAAATATTTTTGTTTAATTTTTATAAATGTTTAATAAAATTTAATTTTTATTTTCATACTTTTATATTAAATAAATAAGCGATTAATTTTTATAAATGATTAATTCAAGTAAATACATTGCATTACTTTAGTTTTAAGTTGATCAATGCATAAGAATTAGTATAGTTATTAATTAGTATATGCTTTGATAAAACATGTCATTTATATTTATTATTTCTATTTTATGGATGTTTCAAACCTCATCTAAAATCATAAAAGTGTATGCTTTGAATCAACTTTAGATATAGATGACAAAAAATGAAGGTTATTAGTTGGTAGATGCATGTTAAACATAGATAATGTATAAGAGTGAGGAAAATTGAGATTTAAATAAAACTAACTCAAATTAGAAACAAGTTAAGGGCAATGCTATATCTAATAAAATTCACATTCAAAGTAAAAAAAGAAATAAACATACATTACTGAAACTATCATGATCCTGATTTGCATGCATTTAATTTATATAAACGGCTAATAATCCAATGAAAATACAAATCCAGAATAAGAGTTTAAGAGATTTGACCATAATCAATAAATGTTTTATAATGCGTATTCATTCTAATGAAAATACAAATCAATAAAAACACTTATTCATTCTAATGCTTGAAGTTAATGTTTTTTTTCTTTATATTATTATTTATTGGTGTTTGTTATGATATTAATATACTACTAATATGTTCGCTGTACAAATATGATGACGGGTAGTAAAAGTAGGTCCAGTGGATCATCCCATGGTCGTGGTAGAGGACGGACTACCACCGAATCTCCTAAGACTACCCAGTCATCACCTTCTGTAATGTCACAGGCGGATCCGTCAGACCAGCAGATTATCATAGTCTCAAACCCAAACTGGGTGCCTCTATCTGCTATGCCCTTTGGCAGATGCAGTGACCCCGTCCGCTGAGCTTACAGTGAATGATACCTCTAATGCCCTCAAGTAGGATGCCCCTCCACCACTGTCCATCATCCAGTTGAGGATTTGGCTGACGACATGCAGTCGTGAGTTCAATTTTATAATATTATGTTTGTTTATCTTTAAATTGTCTACGTTAAGTTTGCTTATCTTATGTGTTTGTTACTGTGCCATTTGGTCTGTGACAGGTTTGCACCGAACCACAATGCTTGCACACAAGAGATCTCGGAGGTCATTAAGTCCATGTATGACTATCCATAGGTGGCCTACAAGAAGATCCCAATTGAGACCAGAGAGCGCTGGTTTTAGAAGTGGGTGGTAAGAACCCAATTTGGTTATAATTAATTTACTGTTGTTGAACTGTATTTTATTCCAAGTTACTAACGTTGGTGAGTCACTTTGTGCAGTTGAAATTTCAGTGGGATGCGGAGCATGACCTCATGATCCTCAAGATATACGACCACCGGGCAGCCAATCGTTCTCAGTAGATGATGAGCGATGTTCGTCAGGGGAAAGATCACCTGGCGAAGTGGATCCGTACAAACATCAAATGTGACCTAGAGGCTCACTTTAGAGATAACGAGGCCTCCAAGCATTGAAGTTTGACGAACATCGCTAATAGGGCCTCACCTAGGTCATCGAGGTATACTGGTGGGTCGACGACCTTGATGAAGATGAAGACGAGGCTGATAAGAATTTTCTCATTGTTTTAGTAGTTACTTGAATTAGTTAGAAGAGTTTATGGTGTTTAATTTTCTTCTACATTATGGAGTTACTTAAGTAGTTAGTAAAGTTTTGGGTGTTTAATATTCAGTTTTAGTGGATTGAGGTGGTTAGGATAGGTTACAATAGGTTAGATTAGGCTCTGAGAAGGTTGAAAAATGTTGGATTGTTTAACTGTTTGCTAATTCCTGCTACTGAAATTTTTTGAAAAATGCTTGACTGTGAAAATGATGATGTTACTTTGGTTTGGATGGAACCCTTCAAGGGTGGATACATTCCGAATTTTAGGAGAGACTCTGTCAAAATTTTTATAAGATTTTTATTGAAATCGAAAAAATTAAAATTAAAATTTTCTTCCTATGTATTTGTCTGTCATTCTTTAATCTGTTTGTTTATTTTATTGTTTGATTAATATATGAATTTGTAGTCTAAGTCGTTGGATCGTGATGCCACATGATGGAGACCTTCAAGTATACACATACTTTGAAGGTAAACAAGGAGAGATTTGCTGACAAGCAGTTGACGGCCTATTATGTGAGTTTAAATTAATCAGAAATTTCAGTTTTATTTGGTTTTAAGTTCGTTTACTTAACTGTTATCCTAATCACAGCTAACATGTGTGAGGTAGGATTTGTAACGGCAGAGATTGGAGGAAGCGACACAGCAATCTCAGCCACCCAGTAGAGCTGACGAAGCCGGCTCGGAGACCTCAGTCGTGGATCCCGACAGGATTTTGCGCGAGACCGCCTCCGAGCCCCCAAAAAATTGCTTCTTCGAGTTGGGCTCGTTCTTCGCCAGCTCCCTCCGCTCCTCTATATTGGTGGCTTTCTCTACCTCTACTTTTGCCACAGCCCTGCTGATCCCCAGAAAGTTATCGACTTGAGGGAGGAGGTCCAGAAGCTAATACAGGAGCTTCACCAGCAGCAGGAGCAGTATGAGCTGAGGTATCGAGAGATTCTTGCACGTGTTGTCGCCAGCTCGGACCTCGCGGAGAAGTTGGAGCAGCTCAATCGACTACCAGATGGAGGAGTACAACCAGCAGATGCACACTGGAGGCAGCGGCGCTGCTGGTTCCGGCGGCGAGGCTGCTGTTGAGGCACAACTGGCAGCACCTACTCCACCGCCTCAGTAAGGGGACTACGACGCCGCCGCCGCCATCGACGACAACGATTATCAGGATCTTTAGTTGTTAGGGTTTTATGCATTTTTGTTCCTATAGGGTATATTACTCTTTTGTGACATTTTATTCCATTCATACCATTTATTTTAGGGTACAGTACTCTTCTGTGACATTTTGTTGCATTCATACCATTTATTTTTGATAAAAGAATTTGTTGATTTCTACTGCTTTTAGATTTTTGATAATAATTTCGTTAACAAGAGTATTATTAATCCGAGATGAATATAAAAAAAAATTAAAAATTAATAATGTTATCGGCAGATTTACTATCAAATTAATATGACGGTAATCATCAACCTAAGACTCAACAATCCATTGATAGCACCGAGGGTAAATTCGCCGGTAATTAGCGTCGGGCGGAAAAAATTCACTGAAAAGGGTTTTTCGACACCGTTTAAAGCGGCAACTACCAGAGGATGTTAAATCCGACGGTAATTTTGTTAGCGGCAAATTTCTTAGATAAAAAATCCGATTGTGTTGGATTTTTATTATTTTATTTTTCTATTTTTAAAATTTAATAAAAAATAAGAAGTGGAAATAAAAATAGCATCTTATTTTTTTAATATTTAATTTATATTTATATCTTTTAGTTTTTTTTTCCTAAAAAAAGTGAAAATGCTAACTGCAATGATCAATAAAATAGTATAGTCACCATCTACCATTCTTAATTGATAATTACAGTCAGCATGTCCATGATCTACTTTCATTCATTTAAAATTACATGATTTTTTTTTTTTTTGCACTATAATTTGTATGAATTTATTTTATAATAACGTCACTCCTTTTGATAATGTCAGCCATCATTAGAGAAAAATTTTAATCGGATAGATGAACGTCATATTTTTACACATTTAATTGAAAATGTCAATATATTTTATAGTGATATTTTATTTTGTTGTAATTTAAATATTATTATTAATAATTTAAATATTATTATTTTATTATTCACGGTTGTTATTATTATTGTTATTGTAGTTATTATTATTATTATTATTATTATTATTATTAGGAATAAGTACTGTTTTGGTCTCCAAAATTTAGGGTCAGAATTAAATTCATCCCCAACGTTATTTTGGATTTAAAATCGTCTCCAACGTTTCATTTGATATTAAAATCGTCCTTTTGATTTTTTTATGGACAAAAATACCTTTCACCATTATCACTTTTACCACTACCACTACCTCTCTTACTCCTACCAGATACTAATAATCAGATTCAAAAACACAAACAATAACACATTATTCAAATTCAGAAATAATAACATCAAATTCAACAACGAAATCAACACACAACAACAATAAAATAAAAAAAATAACAAATCAAAATAAGAAGCAGAAGTCGAAGCCGAAGCCAAAACAGAAGCAGAAGCCAAATCGGCGAGATACAGCGGCGAGGAAGTGAAGTGTTGGCGAGGTTGGTAGCAGCGGCGGTAGTGACGGCGCACGACAGCGAGCTCTCTCCCTGACTCGTGTCCCCTCTCTCCCTCACGAGCTCTGTCTCCCTCTGATTGTGATTCCGACGACGACAACGGTGGCTCAAAGTTTCGCCACCGCCGTCCCCCCTTTCTCATCATCCTCCCTTCCTCCCCTTCCCTTTCCCCTTCCCCTCTTCCTTTCCCCTTTTCCTTTCTCCTCCCCCCCCTCCCGCGTCCTTTCCTTTTTTTAAATTTTATAATTTTTTTTATTAGGGTAGGTGTTATTTAATAATAAAATTAAAAATTTTATTAAAAAAAAAACGATTTTAATACTAAATAAAATATTGGGAACAATTTTAAATCCAAAATAATATTGGGAACAAATTTGATTCTGACCTTAAATCTTAGAGACCAAAACAATATGTATCCTTTATTATTATTATTATTATTATTATTATTATTATTATTATTATTATTATTATTATTGTCCATTTTTGCGTATACTCTCTTTGGCGTGCGTCAAAATGTCAGATGTCCATTACCTATTTTATGGACACCGTGAAAGAATTGGTTTGCATTATTATTATTGTCCATTTTACGTGTGCTCTCTTTCGCGTGCATTAGAATATGAGATGTCCATTATCCATTTTACGAATGCCGTGAAAGAATTGGTATGCATTACCATTTGACAAACGCCAATAGTAAAATGGCTCTACGTATTTTAGAGACCATTTTTTTTTTAGAAAAATAATTATTTTAAAATATATATTTGTATAAAAAAACTCGGTGATTACATTTGAAACTAGAATTTCATAAGGTTTAGAGTGTATTATTTTTTGAATATAAAAAAAAGTAATATGTAAAAATTAAAAGATACTAAATCATTACTTAAAAAAAATACTAAATCAATTTAATATAAACAACAAATAAATAAAATTCTCACATTATTAAACGCAGAAATAATTACTAAATAAAATTTCTCTTTTAATTTTACTTTATCTTTATTTTTTATAGTATAGATAAGAAAAGGTTAATTTAAGTTCGCACTAGAAGAATGTATTAGTTATACTAGGGCCAGACCATGTAGTGTGTTAAGTGTACGTTAACAATCCTTGTGGGTTTTTATTAAAGTGATATTTTTTTCTTTTTCTTTTTCTTTTTCTTTTGAGAGATTAACTAAGCTGCCTTAACTAATGAACCATTAGTGTTAAATATATTAATCTGGAGGTGCAGTCGAGTTAAAGGAGCTCATTTTTTTAAATACGTTTCTATAGTTTGAATTTGGTTTATGACATTAAAAATAAGAAAACGGGACGGACGAATATCCAAGAATTTGAAAATGCAGTATATCTATAAAGTACATTCTGGCAATGTAATAATAAGTCAGTCAAGTCTGCCATAGGCACACACAACCAAGGGCCCAAGGCATGTGTGCATGGATACTGCAAGGCTTGAAAAAAGCCATAGTCACATCCACTACGACATTCAAGATAAACTTTAAATCTGCATTGCACATCTCCACCTGGTGGGGCGAATTCTGTTGGACTTTTTTTTCTTTTTTTAATGAGGTTCAAGTTTAATTTTTTAAGAGTATATTTTTATATCTTTGTGTCTTTATTCTAATCAGATTTTAAGAATTATTGAGAGTGAGAGAGTATAGCCATCAAAATGAGAGAGAAGAGAAAAAATAGAATTTTTGTTTTTATGCAAAGTAGTAAATTTTAAATAGCAGTTTTTCGTTAGTTCACCGTTAAATTGGCTTGAGACAAAAGTCGACTACACATTCAGATGTTCTTATTTCTAAGTCTAAGGGAAAAAACAAAAGTCGAGATCCTAAAAGTAAAGATCAAAGCAGAAGCAAGTCTCGAAAAAAGTGTAAAAATATTGAGTGTCAACATTGTCGTCAAAAGAGACATGTGAAAAAATTTTATTGACAGTTAAAGAAGGAGAAAGCTAAGGCAAGTAAGAATAAAGATTACGGTAGCAATAAAGACAAGGTTAATGTAACTCATGATGATTTTCTTCTTGTTGAGGAGTTTGAATCTGTTAACCTTCTTGATAATAGCACTAGTTGGGTCTTGGGTGATTGATAGTGGTGCTTCTATTCATGTTACATCTAACTAGGAGAGATTTGGTTATATCTTATACTCCTGGTGATTTTGGTGTGTGAAAATGTCTCATCAAGGTGTTGCAAAATGTGTCAGTGTTAGATAGATTTGCTTAGAAACCTCCAACGGTACCAAGTTTACTTTGAAGCATGTGAAGTATGTTCTAGATATTCGGTTGGACTTACTTTCTGTTAGTAGGTTGTGTGATGAAGACTTGGATAACTCATTCTCTCATGACAGGTGGAAGCTCACTAAAGGTTCCATGGTTGTTGCTAGAGGTATATGACACTCTACTCTTTATTTAATTCAAGCAAAGATCGTGAAATATGTTGTTAATGCTACTGAGTTTGTTGATGGAACTGATTTATGGCATAAGAAATGATGTCATATGAGTGAGAAAGGTATGAATATGTTATCCAAGAGGAATCTTTTATCTGGGTGCAAGGTTGCTTTGCAAAAGTGCAACCATTGCTTTGCTGAAAAACAAAACATGATTTCTTTCAAAAGCTATCCACCTTCAAGGAAGCCGGAGATACTTAACTTGGTGCATTCTGATATATGTGGGCCGATAAAGACAAAAATACTTGGAGGGTCTATCTATTTTGTAACCTTTATTGATGACCATTGTAAGAACCGGAATTTTCACGAATAGAATTATTTAAATGCCCAAATTAGATTTCGGAAAGTTAGAATGAGAATTTGGGTATTTAAATATGATTTTTGGACTCGGTAGGTCTTTCTGAGTCAGAAAATGTGTTTTCTGTGAAAAACTGTGAAAAATCACGAACCGGCAGTTAAACCGATTGAACCGATTCAAGTTTGCCCGGTACCGCACGAGAAAAAGTAAAAACCGTCAAAAATCTTAGAAAAATATTAGAAGTTGAAAACCGGACGTTAATTTTAAAGGTTTGGCCCAAAGTTGGGCCAAACGGGCTAAAAATGCTAACGGGTTGGACCGGGCCCAAATTTGGCCCAAGCCCAACATATATAAGGGTTCATTTAATGAACCCATGCAGCAACAACACTCATTAAACACAACACACATCAGAAATTGAAAGAGGGAGAGGAGAAGAGATTGAGCACTATTCACTTCAATCTTCCCAAGCTCATATCTTGAGGTAGAGAGCTCCGATCACCGCACCGTTTGTGGCTACGCATTCATAGTGAAAAGCTCTACAAAACCCATGTAAGAAATTGGTAAGTAAAGCTCGAATCCCTCTCAGTTCTTCTCCTTAGAGTTTCGAGTTTTAGGGTTTCGGCTAAGTAAGATTTTGTGATTTTTGGGTATTTAGGTTCACTCTAGCCTTTGTTTGATATTGGTTTTGGCTTCCAAAACTATTGGGCAAGGTAAGAGGCATTGAAACTCTTGTGAAATTTTAATTATAATGAGCCCTAAGTTGATTTATGATGATTTATGTATATATAGCTTGATTATGTTGAGTTTGGAGCTTGTTGATGCTTGTTGGAGATTCTTGGTGGCTTAGTGTGTGATTCAAAGCTTATCTTGGGCTCAATTTGGGGTTTTTGAGCATATTAGGGATCGGCCAAGGTATGGTTTCGGTTTTCTCTATGTAGTATATAATATTCATGGACACTTGGTATTCCGAGGGTTACCTGAAACTGAAGGTCGATCTCGGATGAGATCTGCTGTGGTGGCCGGAGCAGTTTCATCCGACTTGTTGAACCTGGTGGAGCTACTGATCTTTGATCACCGGAGGGTGGTGGTACCTGCAAGAGACTCCGACGCTTAAGTTAGCATGGGCTTTAAGCAGGTTTTTTGTGTAGAATCAGAGTATCAGTTATACCTGGGTGCTCTAGTGTATTTATAGTGGTTTGGGCTGACCTTTCTAGATAAGATAAGTTAGTTATCTTATCTTATCTTTGAGTAAAGTCATCTTATCTTTTAGGGCTTAGCCACCTTTAGAATAGGCTAGACTCCTTTGTCTGGGCCTACTTAGGCCTTCATGGCGATTTGGCCGAACTCTTTAAGGAGAGGTCGGTTGCAGTTCAACCTTAAGAGGTCGGTTGCTTTGTCTTCAGTCGGCCCGTGTCACATAGCTCGACCCATGGTATGAACAGTGCCCCTGCTCGAGTTCGATCTTACCCTTAAGGCTGTGTCTTTTTAGACTTTGACCCTTTGAGGAAGTCGAGTTTGAGCATTTTGCTTTGAGTCGATCTTTGTATAACTTCTTGCTGGGATTCCTTGAATGCGAAGTGTTTTTCTTTTTTCCTTTTTAATTGCGGCGCGCATTGCGCTTTCTTGGGAACGTGCGAGGGTTTAAAAGCTCATTAATTTTCCTTCACCGTTTCCTTCTTTCCCTATTTTGCCTTTCATTTTGAATTTCAAAGGATCATTTTTACAGTTTCTTTCTCTCCTTTCTTTTCGTCTCTTTGCTCGTTGTGGTGCTTCTTTGTTTTTACGCTCTCAAGCCTTCCATTCCTGAAAGCGATTGTTTGACGCATCGTTCTTTTGTCTTTGAGCGGTTATCGTCTTCTCCTCTGCAGGTTGGTTTTCCTTCCTTTACTTTTCGACAATCGTTCTTTTCTGCATGCTTTCACTTGTTGCATATTTTTGCAAAGCTTTGATTTTTGTTTGAGTCTTGATTTCAAAAGTTTGAGTCTTTCTGCGAAAGATTGCATCTTTGTGCCTGATCGTCGCTGTGATGTGCGCCTTTTTGTATTTCTGGTAGTTTTTGCTTCCTTAGGGCTTTTTGGCTTGTCGCTATTCCTGTCTCTTTTCATCCTTATATGACTTCTTTCTGTACAAAGCCTTTCATTGAACTGTTTGTAGAGAAAGGTTGTAGCTTTGAAGATTTTCTGCGTGGTCTGTGATGATGGTCTTTGTTGTCTGTATGAAGAGATGCTGTAAAGAATGATAATTGAACTTCTTGTATTTTTTGAGAGGGTTAGAGCTGGTTCGGACTTTTATGCCAATTTCTCTTTTCTGGGTTCTTTGTCTTGTTGTTGCCTCCAAATGGTGCCCCTGGACTTTAGTGTTGGTCCTTCGTTTTTTGCGAGTCCTGGGGTTTCCCTTTTACTGCCATATCTGACATTTGCTAATTGCTTTTTATTGTCCGAGTTGTTTGGTGGTGACCCTTTTTACTTTTTCTTACTGTAGGGATAGTTGGCCTATGTCTTCCAAAAAAAAAACGTTGTTGAGATGTCTACCAAGATCCCTGATGGCATGTCTGACTGGCTGGACTCCATAGTCTTAATGTGTGTTACCGTGGCTGACCCCGAGTACTGTGTGAGACTTAGGAGGTTCCATAGGATTTGTAGTGATAGGGACGAGGAGAAGAATTATGAGTTGGTGTCGCCTGACCCCGAGGAGAGGGTTAGTTTTCCTCCCTTGACTCAGGGGGAACGGCCCTTTTTCTATGCTTAATAAAAAGGTGAAAGAAATTGTGGTATGATTGATGTGATATGATACAAAAGGTAAATTCTGATGAGAGAAGGGGATTTGGAATGGTATGGTATGGTTTGGAATGTGTATGGTAAGAATTGTGTAAATTGCGAAGTTTGGTAAAATTGAGTTTTTGGTGAAATTTGCTCGATCATAACTTTTGTCTCGATTTTCAAAACTGATTGAAATTTGTTTAGAATTAAAGATCTTTGAAAACTCTTTAAATCGATATAAAATTTGTGAAAATTGGAATTTTGTAGAGGAAGTTATGATCCTTCAAAGTTGGTGTTAAAAATCTGAAATTCTGCAAAGTTGCAGAATTTCATGATTTCTGATATATGCGAGCGCACACCCTCGTGCGGACGCACATTCTGCAAATATTTTGACCTGTACGGACGCACACATCTGTGCGCACGCACAGAAAGGGAAGTGCGCTCTGTTCGCAGCGCTAGCACAGCTTGTGCGCGCACATATCTAAGGAAAAACTTCAACCTGTGTGGACGCACAGGTCTGTGTAGATGCACACATCGGGAAGGTCAGTCTGTTGGGGGCACTGGCACAGGTTGTGCGAGGGAACAGATTTTAGAAATTTTGTCACCTGTTCGTATGCACACCCCCATGTGCGTACGCACACATCTTAAAACTTCCTGGGCATGCGCATGCACACACCCCTGTGCGGCCGCACACGTCCTGTTTCTTAAAATTTTCTTGTTTTTCAACTATTCTACCTTCCCAACAAGGTTGTAAGCTTCTAAAACACCATTTTAAGACTTTTGGGCCTAGTTTTGGGTATTAGAACATGGGATATAACTTAGGGGTTCTAGTACATAATTTTATGATAAATTAGAAAATGGAGGCCTAGGTTTCTGGCGTGCTGAGAATGAATTGCCGTTGGGTGGAGGATAAGTGATATATGAGATAAGGAATGATGAACTTTTGAAATTGGAAACTGAGTTATGAATGGACAGTGGTTGAGATGAGTCGAGGACTCGGATTGAGCTGATGGATCTCTGTATATTGAAAATATTTTCTGAAAACCACTGAAATATTGTTTTTACTGAGAATATGAGACGCTATGCACCCGGCAGGGACGGCGGTTGGATCCCGCCTGTCGAGGTAGCGGCGGCGGCGTAAGGGCGGTGGTTTGTCCCGCTTGCATTGAGATGTGAGGTCTGAGGCAAGAGTATCCCGCTCGCATCCCTTCTGACCTATAGGCGTCCAAGCGCCGATATCTGGACAGTGATCCGGGCACTATATCTCGGGGTTCCCATATGAGAAATCCGAAGGGCGACGTCTCCATGGAGATGTGTCGGGTTGGCAGTTGAACCGACAATGTGATATCACAGCTAGTAGGGCAGGCATTCATCATATGCATTTTCTACTTGTTTGTTTGCTTTGCCGACTTGCAATTGTATGCCTAATTGAATAACATGTCTATTTGCTTACTTGATCTACTTGCCTTGTATGCTTTTACTTGTAAATTACTTGCATTGTTATTAATTGTGCTTTCTACTGGGATTGAGGAGGTTCAGAAGGCGGTGGCGATAGGATCACATGGAGGATAGGCTAGTGAAGGCTGTGGGACAGCGGCGTTTGGTTAGAATAGAAATCCCTTAAGATAGATTACCCAGTTTAAGTATGATAAGGTTTATGTTATGCTTATTTATTTTAGAATGCTTTAAGCTTGAATTTTGTGATGGATATGGAGCTTAGGATTGCCTTTGGCATCCCGAGGTCTTATATCCTACATCACTGGGCACTGTTACCATGCTGAGAACCTCTGATTCTCATACTATATCTTTGTTGTATTTTTCAGATGTAGGTCGCAACCCACCTCCGTGAGTTTCTTGGGATGGTGACAGAAGCGGAGGACCTTGGATTCCTTTGGAGTCTCTTTTGGTTTACTTTGTTTATACATCTCTCTTTTTATATTTTGTTTAGCCTAGAGGCTTGTTTTATGAGAGAAAAACTTGTATAAGCTATTTTTTTTAAACTGTCAGGTTTTTGTATGGTCTGTATATCACTAGCCGGCTTAAACTCCGCGAGTCGTGACTAGTTTCTTATGATATCACACTATTATACTATTACCTTGTTTATATCACTTCTGTTTCTTATGCCTTATGATAGTACGCTTTGCGCTTTGAAATCCTATTTTTGAGCTATATTCTTCATCGGGCTTCTAAATTATTATATTCCTTCTATATATATACTATATATGAACCTAGAACTGTCGTAATCTCTTATTAACCTTTGCTTTACGATGCGAGGTAAGGCTTAGGCTAATTAGGGTGTTACAACAGGCGTGCCACGACCTGGGTAGCTCTCGTCCCTCGAGGTCGGACACCTTGTAGTAACCTTTTTCCCAGTACCTCTGTTACTCGGTATGGTCCTTTCCAGTTAGTTGCTAGCTTCCCTTCTCCTGACCGACCTGGCTCCAATATCATTTCGGATTAAGATGAGGTCATTGGTGGTGAAGCTTCGCTAGACTACCTTCCGATTATATCTCAGAGCCATTCGACGCTTTAAGGCTTCCTCTTTAATCCGGACTCTTTTTTCGAACTTCTGGAAGTAGGTCGAGCTCTTTCCTTTGAGCCTGGGAGTTGGTATCTTCATTATAGAGGACCATTCTAGGAGATCCTTCTTCTATCTCTACAGGCATCATTGCCTCTATTCTGTAAGCAATCGGAATGGAGATTCCCCAATAGTTGAATGTGGTGTTGTCCGATATGCCCAAAGGACTTGCGGGAGCTCTTCAGCCCAAGCTCCCTTGGCATCCTATAACCTCCGTTTCAACCCGGCCAGTATGACATTGTTGGCGGCTTCCGCTTGTCCATTATCTTGTGGGTGCTCTATAGAGGTGAACTGGTGCTTGATTTTTAGATTAGCTACCAGATTTCTAAAGCCTGTGTCGGTGAATCGAGTACCATTATCTATGGTAATAGAGCATGGGACCCCAAACCTTGTGATAATATTTCGGTAAAGAAATTTACGACTTCTTTGGGATGTGGCATTAGCTAATGGCTCTACCTCAATCCACTTTGTGAAGTAGTCTATGAATACAATGAGAAACTTGACTTGTCCGGACCCCTGTCCAAGGAGGTCGAGCCCCCACTTTGCGAATTGCCAGGGTGAAGTAATGCAAATGAGCTCCTCGGGTGGAGCTATGTGAAAGTTGGTGTGCTTCTGGCATGGTGGGCATGTCTTGACAAACTCTGTTGCTTCCCTTTGCAAGGTCGGCCAGTAAAAACTAGCTCGGAGTACCTTTTTGGCAAGGGCTAGTGCCCCAAGGTGATTGCGGCACATGCCACTGTGGACTTCTTCGAGAACTTCCTTTGTAGCGGAGGTCAGGACGCATTTTAGGAGAGGTGTAGAGATTCCTCTCTTATATAGGTCGTCTTGTATTATGGTGTAGTACTGAGCTTCTCATACTAGCATCTTTGCCTCCTTTTTGTCTGCTAGGAGCGTTTCTGACTTGAGGTAGTTGATTATGGGAGTCATCCATCCTTAATCCTGTCCTTATATGGCTAGGATCTTTTCTTCCTCCAAGGTTGATGGACTTCGGAGTGTTTCTTGGATGAGACTTCTATTGTTGCCCCCTGGTTTGGTGCTGGCTAGTTTCGAGAGTGCATCAGCTCGGGCATTCTGCTCTCGGGTTATGCGTCGGACTTCATATCCCTTGAATTGTCCGAGCTGTTCTTTAGTTTTATCCAGGTATTTTTCTTGGTGGGATCCTTGGCTTGATAGCTCCCTTCTATTTGCGAAGTAACTACTTGGGAGTCGCTAAAAATGGTAAGTCTTTGAGCTCCCACTTCCCTAGCTAGCCTCAAACCTGCCAGTAGTACTTCATATTCAGCTTGATTATTTGAGGCCAGAATCTCGAACTTTAAGGATAGCTCGATTTGGGTTCCCTGATCACTTTCTAAAATGACACCTGTGCCACTCCCGGCTTTGTTTGAGGAGCCATCTACATAAAGGCTCCACTTTATGGGGGTGCTCGGGGTGTCAGTATACTCTGTGATAAAGTCGGCCAAGTACTAGGATTTAATAGCTGTCCGGGCTTCATACTTGATATCAAATTCGGACAACTCAACTGCCCATTATAGGATTCTTCTAGCTAAGTCTATTTTTTGTAAGATCCCCTTTATGGGTTGGTTGGTCTATACTCTGATGGTGTGAGCTTGAAAGTATGGTCGGAGTCGTCGGGAAGTGAGTATGAAGGCATAGGCAAACTTTTCAATATTTTGATAGTTTAGTTCAGCCCCTTGTAGAGCCTTACTAATGAAGTAGATGGGTTGTTTCCCACTTTCGTCCTCTCTGACCAACGTTGAGGCTATTGCCCGACTCCCTACGGCGAGGTATAGTATGAGCTCTTCACCTTCCCGAGGTCGAGTAAGGACAGGTGGTTGCCCCAGAAATTTCTTAAAATCTTGGAAGGCTTATTCGCATTCTGGGGTCCACTCGAACCTCTTTCCCTTCCTTAATGTCGCATAGAAGGGGAGAGATATTAAGGCTGATCCAGCTAGGAATCTAGACAGAGCTGCTAGTCTTCCGTTAAGCTGCTGGACCTCTTTGACACAGGTCAGACTTTTCATGTGAAGTATAGCCTTGCACTTATGTGGGTTTGCTTCGATTCCTCTTTGGGTAAGCATGAAGCCCAGGAATTTGCCAGTTTTTACTCCAAACGTACACTTTGCAGGGTTAAGTCGTATGCCATGCACTCTTATGGTGTCGAACACTTTAGCGAGGTCGGGTAACAATGATTCCTCACTTTGCATTTTTACTAGCATGTCGTCTACATAAACTTCCATTAGCTTTCCAATGTGATCGGCGAAGACTTTGTTCATCAGTCTTTGGTAGGTAGCCCCTGCGTTCTTAAGTCCGAAGGGCATAACTATATAGCAATAGTTTGCCTTTGGGGTTAGGAACGATGTCTTCTCTTGGTCGGGTTGATACATTGGGATTTGGTTGTATCCTGAGTAAGCGTCCGTGAAGGAGAGGTATTGATAGCCTGACGAAGTGTCGACTAGTGTGTCGATGTTTGGGAGTGCGTAAGGATCCTTTGGGCAGGCTTTGTTGAGGTCGGTGTAATCGGTGCACATCCGCCACTTCCCATTTGACTTTTTGACCAACACCACATTGGCTAGCCATAGTGGGTATTTTACTTCCCTTATGAACCCTGCTTCCAGCAAGGCCTGTACCTGCTCCTCTACAACCTGCGACCTTTCCGGGCTGAGCTTCCTACGCTTTTGCTGTACTTGCCGTGACCCTGGGTATACGGCTAACTTGTGACACATTAGTCCGAGATCAATACCTGGCATGTCAGCGGCCTTCCATGCAAAGAGGTCAGAATTATCTCGTAGGAGCTTTATTAGTAATTCCTTTAAGTCTTCTCTCTGATTTGCTCCTATATTTGTTATTTTGCTTGGATCGTCTCCAATTTGAGCTTCTTGAGTCACACCTTCTGGCTGAGGGTGGAGTTCTTCGCGAGCTCGGATTCCCCCGAGTTCTATAATGTTGGTTTCTTTTCCTCTAGGGTCTCCTTTAAGGTTCAGACTTTTGTTGTAATAACATCGCGCGAGTTTTTGGTCTCTCTTTATGGTAGCAATCCCTTCCGGAGTGGGAAATTTCATGCATAGGTGTGGAGTGGAGACCACAGCGGTGAGCTGGTTTAACGTTGTCCGACCTATTAATGCATTGTAAGCCGAGCTCACGTCGACTAAAATATAGTCTATACTCAATGTCCTAGATCGAGTTCCTTTCCCAAAGGTTGTATGCAGGGAGACGTATCCTAGTGGTTGAATCGGGATGTCTCCCAGTCCAAACAAGTTATCCGGATACGCTCTGAGCTCTTTTTCTTGTAGGCCGAGCTTGTCAAAGGCAGATTGAACAAGATGTCCATGGAACTTCCTTGGTCGATTAGTGTTCTGTGGAGGTTGGCATTGGCCAATATTATGGTAATGACCATGGGGTCATCATGCCCTGGGATGATGTCCACGGCGTCTTCTTGGGTGAAGGTGATATTGAGGAGGTCGACCAACCTGTCTCCTCCTCCAACATGGTACACCTCTTTGAGGTGTCTCTTGCGTAACGACTTAGAGATCCCACCTCCTACGAATCTCCCATTTATCATATGAACATGTCTTTCCAGAGGGTGAGGTGGGCGTTCGACTCCTCCGACCTCTTCATTCCTTCTTCTTTTTCTTGGATCGTCTATTTTATTAGCTAGAAACCGATCTTGTCTCCTTTCTCTTGCATGGTTTTCAATGACATTCTTTAGATCAAAGTAGTCGTTAGTAGAATTTCCATAGATTCGGTGATATTCACAATACTCCGTCTGATTTCCTCCTCCTCTTTTATGCTTGATTGTTCGAGGGAGCAGGATCTTTTTAGTGTTGCATATCTCTCTGTATACATCCACAAGTGACACTCTGAGCGGAGTGTAGTTGTGGTACTTTCGAGGTTTTTCAGTAGGCTGATCCTCCTTTTTTCTGGACTCTTTATCCTTATCTCGAGGTGGGTAGGAGAATCCGGATTTTGATGTTTCTCCTAATCGAGAATTCTCCTCCATATTGATATACTTTTCTGCCCGTTCCTGTATCTCGTTCAGAGATGTTGGATGTTTTTTGGATATTGAGTTGCTAAAAGGTCCCTCTCTCAGGCCGTTGATGAGCCCCATGATGGCCGCTTCTGTTGGGAGACTTTGTATGTTGAGACATGCTTTGTTAAACCTTTTCATGTAGCTGCGGAGGCTTTCCCAATCTCCTTATTTAATTCTTAATAAGCTTAGGGCGTGTTTGGTCTTGTCCTTCCGGATGGAGAACCGGGCGAGGAACTTTTTGGCTTGGTTGTCAAAACTTGTGATTGATCTTGGAGATAAACTGTCGAACCACTTTATTGCTATTTTTGTTAGGGTAGTAGGGAAAGCTTTGCATCGAATTGCATCTGAGGCATCTGTGAGATACATCTTGCTTCTAAAATTGCTAAGGTGATGACTTGGATCAAATGTACCATCATATGGGGTCATGTTAGGAGCTTTGAAGTCCTTTGGGACTTTAGTTTTCATGATCTCTTTTGTGAATGGATCTTGGTCCTTGTGAGGTTTATCTTCATTGTTGGAATGAGTAGTTTTTAGTTTAGAGATTGGCCTCGAGCTTTGTGAGCATGTCCTCTAGCTCTCGGCGACATCTCGCTTCTCTTCGGAGGTCTTTTTCGGACTCCCGCTGATGTGCGGCATCCTGCTCGAGCTGTTTAAGGCAATTCTGCTGCTCACGGAGGGCATCTAACATTTTGGTGTTTGGAGATTACTTGTCTCCCTTGGTTTGAGGCACATCCTTTGATGTGGCATCCGTATTTTTAAGCAGGGTTCTTTCTTCCAAACCGGAGTTGTGGTCATTGTCAAGGTTGTCCGCCATGATGAGGGGATGACTTCCAGGTTCCCCGGCAACGACGCCAATGTTTCGAAGGTTACCTGAAACTGAAGGTCGATCTCGGATAAGATCTGCTGTGGTTGCCGGAGCAGTTTCGTCCGACTTGTTGAACCTGGTGGAGCTGCTGATCCTTGATCACCGGAGGGTGGTAGTACCTACAAGAGACTTCGATGCTTAAGTTAGCATGGGCTTTAAGTAGGTTTTTTGTGTAGAATCAGAGTATCAGTTATACTTGGGAGCTCTAGTGTATTTATAGTTATTTGGGCTGACCTTTCTAGATAAGATAAGTAAGTTATCTTATCTTATCTTTAAGTGAAGTCATCTTATCTTTTAGGGCTTAGCCGCCTTTAGAATAGGCTGCGCTCCTTTGTCTGGGCCTACTTGGACCTTCGTGGCGATTTAGCCGAACGCTTTAAGGAGAGGTCGGTGGCAGTTCAACCTTTAGAGGTCGGTTGCTTTATCTTCAGTCGGCCGGGTCACATAGCTCGACCCAGGGTATGAACACTTAGGCTAGTGACCGATAGGATATGAATGAATTATAATGGTTGTTGAGGTGTTGAATTTTGATGTATGTTGAATAATATTGATATGTTGAGAATGAATGATTGTATGTGGTTGTGATGTGTGAGGATAACTTGTATGGAGATGATGATGATATAGAGTTTTGAAATGAGGAATATGTGAATTGGATAATGATTGTTGGTATTTAAGGATTATGATGTTTGATGTTGGTTATGTGATTTATTGATGTTGATATGGTTGATGATTGATGATGATTAGTGACCTTGTTGGTATATTGATTGTGAATGTTGAGATTGTAGATAAATGATGTGAATGATGATGAGTTGATAAATCATGAATGTTGAATTGGTAAAGGTGGTGTGAGAGATTGGAATTAAAGGATATGGGATTGATTTTGATGTTGGTAACGATTGAATTAGGATTGAAGAAAGTGTTGGTGGAGGATTGATTTTGGGTATCGCATGATTGAGTTTTGGTGGTTGGAAGTGGTATAATATGATAAAAAGGGTAGGTTATGATAGAAAGTAGAATTTGAAGTGGTTTTAGTTTGGTTTGGTGGGAAATGTTGGTAATGTTGAGGTTTTGGACTTTTGTAAAAAGTTGGTTTTTGGTGAACATTGTTTGATTGTAACTTTTGCCTCGGTTTTCAAAATTGATTGGGATTTGTTTGAAAGTAAAGCTTATTGAAAACCCTTTAATTTGATATGAAGTTTGTAAAATTTGGAATCTTGTAGAGGGAGTTATGAACATTCAAAGTTGGTGTTGAAAATCTGAAATTCTGCAAAGTTGCATAATTTCAGAATTTCTGATATGTGCGCACGCACAGCCTTGTGTGGACGTACAACCCTGCGAAAATCTTGATCTGTGCGGACGCACAGACCTGTGTGCACACACAGGCAGGGAAATGCGTTCTGCTTGCAGCGTTAGCATGGCTTGTGCGCGTACACATCAACGAAGAATTGCGACCTGTGCGGACGGACAGCCCTGTGCGCACGCACAAGTTGGGAAGGGTCGTCTGTTGGGGCGGAGCACATCCTGTGCGAGTAAACAGACCATATAATTTTTAGTACCTGTGCGTACGCACAACCCTGTGCGTACACACACTTTTAAAATCTTCCTGGGCGTGCGCGCACACTTCTATGCGGCCGCAGACGCGCTGATTCTCAAATTTTAACTTTGTTTTCAACTATCTCCCCTTCCCAACAAGGTTGTGAGCTTCTATAACACCATTTTAAGGATTGTGGACTTAATTTTGAGTATAGGCATATGAGAGATAATCTAAGGTTTTAGTTGATGATTATTATGAAGAATTTGAAGACGGAGGTTTAGGTTTCGGGTGTAATGAGGATGGTTTGATGGCTTGTGGAGGTAGATTGGTATGTAGATTGAGAAACTGAGGGACTAACAAGTCCGGAGTGGAATGGCTTATGATGAACTTTAGAAATATGAATGCTGAGAGTGTGCCAGGCACTATATCCTTGGAATGTTGAGAATTGATAATTGAAAGTGGATTGAGATGAGAAATGGCGACGACTGGTAATGATTTGAGGTGGATGGACTTGTTGGACGTGAAAAGTGTGCTAGGCACTATATCCTTTGAATGAATTGTGATGAGTTATGTGTGCTTGTTGTTTTCCTTTTCTTCCGCTAGAGTGGGCCAGGCACTATATCCTCGGATTGAGCATGCAAGTGGGCCAGGCACTATATCCTCGGAACAGTAGTGTGCCATGCACTATATCCTCGGAATAAGAGCGGGCCAGGCGCTATATCCTCGGAAGTGGCAGAAAGGCGACATCCGAAAGAATGTGTCGGGTTGGCATTTACAGACCGACAAATGATATCACGAGCCAATAGGATAGACATTCATCATATCATTTCCTATGTGCTTGTTTGCTTTGATTACTTAAGCCTGCCTAATTGTATAATATTTCTACTTGCTTCTTGAATTACTTGTTATATATTTGAATATTACTTGTGTTTTCCTTGCTTGTATTATCTGTGTTTGTCTGGAGCTGAGGAGTGTAAGTAGGCGGTGGCGATGGGATCGCAGGGAGGATCGGTTGGTGAAGGCTGTGGGACAGCAGCGTTAGTTAGAATAGAAATTCCTTAAGATAAATTACCCGGTTTATTTATGTTAAGGTTTATATAACTATGCTTATCTATTTTAGTATGCTTTAAGATTGAATCTTGTGATGGATATGGAGCTTAGGATTGCCTTTGGCGTCCCGGGGTCTTATATCCTACATCACTGGACACTGTTACCATACTAAGAACCTCCGGTTCTCATACCATATTTCTGTTATGCTTTTCAAATGCAGGTCACAACCCATCTCGGTGAGTTGCTCTGATGATGACAAAAGTGGAGGTTCATGATACCTTTTGGAGTATTTTTGGTTTATTTTGTTTATATATATCTCTCACTTTTGTATTTTGTTTTGCCTAGAGGCATCTATTTAGAGAACAAAACATGTACAAGCTGTTTTTACTTCTGGTTCTGTATGTCTGTATATGGCTAGCCGGCTTAAACTCTACGAGCCGTGGCTAGATCCCTATGATATTATACTATTATATTTTGATATATCTCATCTGTTTCTTGTGCTCTAAGTTAGAAGCTTTGTTAGTACGCGTTGTGCTTTTGAAATCCTGTTTTTGAGCTATATCCTTCATCGGGTTTCTAGATTATATATATATATTATGTACGAGCTTATTACTGTTGTAATCTCTGATTAACCTTTGCTTTACGACGCGAGGTAAAGCTTAGGCTAATTAGGGTGTTACATTTAGTGGTATCAGAGCGGTTCGTCCTCGTGAGCCTGAGGGATGGACCGATTGTGCTTCATTGCATACTCTGTGTGTCTTTTTCTTTGATGCTATTAGGTTATCTACTTGATATTGCATAGCATGCTTGTTTGTGAGTGCCTATTTGGGATAATTGAAGCAATAGGCTTTTGATATTGAGACTGATCACCTTGATATCGATTATTTGGTGTAGACAGGAACCCAAATGGCTACTCGCGGACGAGGTCGTACACGTGCACGAGAGAGTAGGAATGAGCAACCGGCTGACAACCATGCCGAATTCATGGCAGCGATGGTGAACTTAGCAAATACCATGGAGGCTAATGCTGCTGCGACCCTGCAAGCTGTGCAGAGGATAGGCCAACCGGCCAGAAACGGGAATGACGAAGGAAATGCGAATGACAATGCTGAAGAGAGTGGAGATAACACAGGAGGTGCTCTGATGACTTTGGCGACTTTTCTCAAGGTTCATCCTCCGAGTTTTCGTGGTTCAACTAATCCCATGGAAGCAGATAATTGGTTCTAAGCTATGGAGCGCGCACTGCGGGCACAGCATGTAACATCCTGCATTTTTGAAAATCTAAATGTGAATAAATTGTGATTTTATCTTATTAAGTTTAAACTTTATAATTTTAGAAATTATTTTATTAGAAATAATTAAATAGATTCGGAGATAATTTCATTTTAAATCAAATAAGATTCTTAAGTAATTTTATTATAATTGAAATACTTTGTATAATTTTAGTAATTGAAAAATAAGAAAGTATTGCACATACAATTTAATTTAAGTAACTTTTATTATGAAAAGTTATGAGTTATTATTAGTTTGAACTCTTTATTTTATAAACTAATCTATTAAGAATAATTAAATTAGTTTCACTAATGTTTGGAATTAATTCAATTAATATTCTTGTGTAAATTTTTATAGTTGGTTATTTTATATAATTTAAAATTAAAGTTATGATGGAAAGATAATGAAAGGTCATATAATTTGATTTAGGTAATTGATATTCCGAGTTTAATCATATTCTATTTGATATTCCGAGTTTAATCATATTCTATAAAATGTGATTAGTATGTTTATTTTATAATTTAAATTAAAAATAATTATTTGAGCTCATTAATAAGTTGATAGATAAAATCTTATGCGTTTTGAAAGTAATCTTTATAGTATTATATTTGAAATCATAAATTGTTATTTTATCTTAAATATTTTATAAAATTTTTGAGTTACTCGAAAAAAATTTACTTTAACCCTAGTTCTACGTTTCTTATTTTATATGTACCATTACTATCTAATATGTAAACCCCTTGACCAATTACACTAACACATGCACACTGCCACCTATCCTTTCTCCAGTGATCCACGTATTCTTTTATTATGAGCCATTCATCCATAGCTAATGTGAACCACATACTTCCAAATGAAAGTCAGAGGATTTAATTCAAAAAATCAAAGAAAGAAAGATCGAGAGAGAGCGAGACACAGAGGGAGAAAGGGATAAAATGAAAACAGAAAGGGAGGAACGAAGATCAGAGCTCACGGAAGGAAGAAGGCTTCGATCTCACCATCCTCGTGCACCCATTTTTGCTACTATAATCAATCGAAGCTACTACGCGTAGAGAGAAGAAAAGAACGACGAATAGGGAGACGCGTTGCTGCTGTTGACATTTATTGGAGTTGTCGCGCGTAGAAGAGAGGCTACCGCCGATTCTGCCCAGGACCATCGTCACCACCGCTACCATTGATGAAAGTCGGCGCCATCGAAGGGGCCACTGGTGGGAGGAACCCTAACTATCATAGTTACCGTGATACAGGGCAGGAAGGGGAGGAGTGACGGTGATGAGAGAAGAGAGTCGTTCTTCCACTGATGCACTTGCTAGTGCTGTTGAGGGAGTCTGCCATCCGAGAAGTATCATCCGCGTTGTTGCTGTGAACTATTTTAGCCCTGCCCTGGTATTGCTCGGTTACTACAGCCTCCTTCATCCTTGTATTTGAATCTGTATCATTCACAACCTATTTTGATTATTGTTAATTCTGCTTGCCGCTTCAATGTTATAGGAAAAATGCCCAAAAATGTTTTTGTTTCTGTCTAGCCACCATTATCGCAAATATTGATGACATCACTGCTGCAGAGGGTCTTCGGTATCACTGTTGCAGTTGCTACCACGAATTAGGAATAAAGGGAATTGCTGTGTTAAATCCTGCGATTACGACATTGAGGTAGGGGGTTTAATTAAACAGTTTTAATTTAAGAATGCCCATAAAATTTATTGAGTAATTGCAAATAGGTTTAATTGTTGAGATTAGTTGATTGGCTATATGGATGTTGAATTGTGGCTGAGGGTTGATTGACTTTGTGGATTTTATGAAGTTGATTGATTGTGTGAATTATTGACAAGTGATTGCTGAGAACTCTGAGTTTGATGGATTATATTGAATTTGTTACTGTAGATATGGTTATTTCTTTATTGTAATGGTGGTGGACTTGGTGAATGATTGAAATTGAGTTTAGAGGATATTTGAAGGATTGAATCTTAAAATATTGAATTACTTGCTGAAAATCTGAGTTTTGAAGTTAAACGGTAATTTTGAAAGGGAACCAGTAACTCAATAGTGTTTGAAATGATAAGAAATTAAGAGCTAAATAAACTACAATAAGTATGATCGCTAAGATTCAATTTTGAAGATTTCGTATTAACTAGAGAATTAGTTATAATTTTTCAAAGTTGTATTGTAAAATCAGATTTTCTGCATAATTATAAACGAAGTCAGAAACTTTGAAAAGATATAACTAATTATGTAATAATCAGAATTATATGAGACCAAGTCTGGATTAAACTTGGGAATATAAAGAACTAAACTGGAAAATTTGGGACCTTTTTGTTAAATATATAATTTATGGCAAATTTTTGAAGTTAGGTCGATAAATCTGTCCTGCAGCAGAAAAGTACAAACAGAGAAGCAAATTGTTTATCTTGCTGCGACTTCTACGAGCTGAGTTTTAGAGCAAAACCAATTTTATTATAAAATTTGATTAACTTGGTTTATTACTCTAAAACTTAAGAATTTTAGGAGTTAAGGATTGGGAGTTGTGAATTTTTGAATATTGGTGGACAAAGCTGAAAAGAAACAGATTTCAGCAAGCTATGCATCAACCTCCAATGCTTGTAACTCTTAGAATTGAATAGCAATTGGGTTGCAACCAAGACACACTTGTTTCTGGATGAGCTAGGAGCTCCCAAACCAAAATTTAGCTTAATTGGAGTTTTGTAATAGAAGTTATTCAAATTGAAAGGTACTAAGCTTGTTGGTTTCTAAAACAGATTTTGACTCACTTTTACTTAACTCCCAGGTTATGTAACTTCTTCATTAAAAATTATATTAACACAGAACCAATTGAGAAAGAAACCTGGATAAGTGAAGTTGAACTATATTAATTTTTAAAGTCATTAGATTTAACTTGGATTTTATATTGAATTTTGAATATCACATGCTGCTGCTGTTTATCTGGTTTTACGCACTGCAGAGCAGTCACAGTTTTTTCTCTATTCCTTAGGCTAGAGAAACCAAAAAATTATGATCTTTGATTTGTTAGAAATCTTATTTCAAGATGAACACCTGGACATAAAGTTTGCACAATTCCAAGTTTATTTGCTATATTTAAAACAGAAAAGAAGATAGAGTGTTAAGGATGTCTTAGTGACAGTTATGAGTTTATAAAACTAAAGATGAACCTTAGTGTTATATGGCTAATTCAATGTTGAATTTTGCTTGATTCTGAATTGATGTGATGCTGGAAAGGTTGAAAAGAGTTTGGTAAATTGTTTGGTTTGGACCTGTAAGGGTGGTTAAGTCATATTTTCAGAGGAGATTATGCCCAAATTTTTATAAAAGTATAGGGACTTAACCAAAACAAATATTTAAGACTTGTTTAATGATGATAATTTCAACAATTCTTTTGAGAAGAGATAATCAGATTATGAAATTGTTGGCGAGGACGTGGGTTTTGTCCCGCTTGCGTATTTATGATTATAAAAGAGAATAAAAAGTAGAGGACTTGTTGAAAGGTAATTTGTTGCTTGAGGCAACTGAAGAGATATTTGTTTATTCATTTGTTGCGTTAAGGCAACTCCAGAGATACTTGTATGATCATCTGCTGCATTGAGACAGTCAGATAGATGGTGGTGTGACCACTGAGAATGCTTTCCTGCAGTACAGATCCATAATTTAATTCTGTAAGACAAAGGGGTTATTTCCTGCTATAGAAGTACCGTGACCACCTATTCCATTTCTGTAGTGGAAGAGGGGTTATTTTCTATATACAGAAAGTGTGTCGGTATACATCCCTACAGTGGCAGATGTGTTATTTCCTATGTGAAGTAGACCCTGTGGTGGTAGAGGGGTTATTTCTTGTACACAGGGGTATAGCCAACAGGAAAGCCATATCCGGCTAGTAATGCTAGGTTACATCGGGAGCGGGTAGAAACCGACAGATGAGCTCATTGCCTGCACTAGGACTAGACATGCATCATTCTTGTTTGCGCATTATTCTCTGTGATATTTCCTGTGCTTTTATTGTGATCCTTGTTGTATTTGCTTGTGTTCTATTTGTCTGTTTGTGTTCTACTTGCCTGTTTTTGAATTACGTTTAGGATTAGGTATTATATGAAAAGTCATACTGGTTCAGTATAGACTTAATGAACCTATGTTTGGAATAGGCTGACTATTCATACTGAAATTGATATAAGCTAATATCTAATTCTTTTCCAACGTAATTTCAAAGATTTATATAATTAATGAAAAAGAATGTTGTCGAACTTAATTAACTATTTGCGATTTATTCTTTACTTTCACGGTATTCTCGACCTCTACTGAGAATATGTGGTTTGGTTCTCACCCCCGAATTTTCAATCCTTTCAGTGACACAGGATTGAAGACAAAATGTGAAGCTGCGAGCGATTAGTAGGTTTTCTTTATGATTTTAATTGCTTTCATAGAGTCCCCTCGCTATTGTCCCTTGAGATTTTATTTTACATAGAGGGGTAGGTATGGTACATTGTATTTGAGTTTCATTTGGTTTCTTTTATATAAGAAATATTATTAATAATATTTATGTGATTATTATTACTTGTAAATATTTGATATATGTCTTTAAGGAACAAAAACAAATTGTTCTGGCATTTTCTTAAAATTGAAATGTGAACTTGATACAAAGGCTCGATAATTATGTAGTTAATACTAGAAAAGGTTACGTAATGTTCTTTCTAGTAGAAATACCCTGACTTAAGCAAGGTATTTTGCTGGATAGGACGTTACACAGCATGTCTTGAACAACCAATACGTGGAGTTTGCTGCTTATCAACTTCGGGAAAAGGCCCAGCATTGGTGGCAGGCAGAATGCCGCTTGCTACAGCTTCAGAACGCTAATTTGTTGGATAGGACATTACACAGCATGTCCCGAACAACCAATATGTGGAGTTTGCTGCTTATCAACTTCGGGAAAAGGCCCAGCATTGGTGGCAGGCAGAATGCCACTTGCTACAGCTTCAGAACGCTAATGTTCCTTGGGATGTATTTCAGACGGCCTTCTACAAGAAGTATTTTCCTGAGTCTGCAAAGGAAGCGAAGGAGATGGAACTGATGCAGCTAAAGCAAGATTCCTTGTCTATGGCTGATTATACAAGCAAGTTTGAGGAGCTTTATAGGTTTTCTAGTGTATATGAGGGTGCCCCGGAGACCTATGAGAGTTGGAAGTGCGTCAAGTATCAAAGGGGCTTGAAGGACGACATCATGACGGTTGTGGCTCCTATGGAGATCCGTGTTTTCTTCGATCTGGTGAACAAGGCAAGAGTAGTTGAAGAATACGCAAAAATGGTAGCCTCGTCAAAGGAGACTTCTAGAGGAAGTACTAGTAGGGGGCGTGAAATGGAAGAGGTTTTAATTCACTCTTTGCCTCAAGCTGAGATTCCTTTTCATCAAGCTCACAGAGTTCATTCTCAACAACTTTCTCTTGTTCATCCTCTTGATCATCCGTCTCTTCAACAATAGGATAGCACAACTTGTTGTAGTCTTCTTTTCGCACTTCCGCTACCACTTCATCGATTACATCACATCGGAGAATGGAATGCTCTTCGGGAGGATGATTCATGGCTTCTTCCAAATTAAACTTGATAGTCTTGTATCCAACCTCAAAGGAATATGTGCCGGTGAAGGCATCTAAATTGAATTTAGAGGTCTTAAGGAAGGGTCTACCAAGTAGAATGGAAGATGAGCTTCTATTTTCTGTTGAAGGCATTTCAAGGATGTAAAAGTCAACTGGAAAGACCAACTCCTTGATCGCCACAAGTACATCTTCTGCTATTCCCATCACAGTGATCACACTCTTATCGCCTAAGGCAAACTTCGCCGTCGACTTCTTTAATGGAGCTAAATTCAACCGCACAAAAATGGAGAGCGGCATGATGCTTACGCAAGCTCCTAGGTCACAGATACAGTCATGAAAAATGCGCCCACCAATACAACAAGACACCAACAAGGTCCAGGGTCAACACATTTCTTTGGAATAGGCTCTATCAAGGAAGAAATTGAACTACCCATGGATAATGTCTCTAACTCTCCTATCTTATCCTTGTGTGTACACAAGTCTTTCAAAAATTTTGCATACTTCAGAATTTGTTGGATAGCATCAAAAAGTGGTATGGTTACCTCAACCTTCTTGAACACTTGAAGCATGTTCAAATCAAATTCCGGCGTTTTCTTTGCTTTCTTTACCATGGAAGGGAATGGGATAGGAATGGACTCATCCACTATAGCTTTTCTCTTGGGTTCCTTAAGGCTTACTCCTTCTTCCTCATGCCTTTTGTCTACCTCCTCTTCTTCATGTGGAGCTTCAACAACCACTTCTTCCTCATGAATGTCTTCCATGATCCTAGGAGGTATCTCCTCCAATGTAGTCCCCGACCGTAGAGTGATGGCATTGAGACCGCCCATGGGGTTTGGTTGGTGTTGGGATGGAAGGTTAGAAGAGCTTGAGGGTTGGTTGGTGTTGTTGTTGGGAGAGGGCATGGTCATCTTTGAAAACATGTTGGTGAGATTGGCCAATTGAGCGCCCAAGGCATCAAATTGAGCCTTGTTGCTTTCGTCCCGTTTCTCCATTGCGGCTCTAAGCTCGTCAACTTGATTGGTGGAATATGAAGAGGTTTGGTTAGATTGTTGTTTATGGTGTGGTGCTTGGTATTTGGTGTAGTTGTTTTGGTTTTGGTTGGTGTGATTTTGGTTGGCTTGGTGGTTGGTGTTATTATGGTGGTATTGAGATGAAGATTGGTTGTTGTAATGAGAAGAAGAGTTGTTCCATCTTTGGTTTTGATTGCTCCCTTGTGCATTATCCCTCCACCCTTGATGTTGATTACCACCATGAGTGTAGTTGTTTTGGCCTTGAGGAGGATAGGGTGGACGGTTGTTGTAATTCACATTGGCCACTACAAGGGCATGCTCCTCTTGAATTTGATGGATTGATCGGTGTAATGTGTGGTTCTAGAGTATAAACCACAAATCCTAGGAGGGCCTTCAAGTTGAGCAACTGGGGGTGGGGCTTGGATGGCTTGGATGGAGTAGTATTCCTTTTGATCTTTTTGTATTTGCGTGAGGATAGTGGTCATGTCCCCAAGCGCTTTGGTCAAGCTTGCTTCAGAAGGGGACGGTTCTACCACACCCTTGAGAGGATTACTTCTCACCCTTACATGTTGTGTAGCCTCGGCAACATCATTTATCAATTTCCAAGCTTCTCCCTCCGTCTTGTTTTTTGAAAGGGAACCACCACTAGAAGCGGTGAGCAATCTTCTATCTTCCACACAAAGACCTCCGGTGAAGTAGCTAATGAGCAAGTGAGTGTTCAATCCATGATGTGGACAAGATTCCAATAGCCTCTTGAACCGAGTCCAATACTCATAAAAACTCTCTTGGTCTCTTTGCATTATACCTGAGATCTCCTTCCAGACATAATCGGTCTTCTCCGGTGGGAAGAACTTATCTAGAAACTCTCTTCTCAAGAAATCTCAATTAGTCACAATCTCATCTGGTAGCGAATAAAACCATGTCTTTGCTTGCCCTTCAAGAGAGAAAGGAAAGGCAAAGACCATAATAGCCAACTCATCGGCTCCATGCCTTCGAGCCGTAGAACAAGCAACTTGAAAGTCTCTTAGATGTCGGATGGGGTCTTGACCCGGCAACCCATGATATTTAGGAAGTAAATGTATCAAGCTACTCTTCAACTCAAAGTTTGGATCAAGGTTAGGATACCTTGCTTGCAAAGGTTGAAGTATGATATCCGGAGCTCTTTGCTCATGCAAAGTGATCCGTCGTGGCTCCGCCATGTATGGTTCACCTGTAGGATGCAAAGATGTATTAGTAGGGCCAACAGAAGAATAGGAAGAAGCAGACTCGAAGTCACTCTCGGTACCACCTAGTGATTCGGTATATTCCTCAAGAGAGGCCGAAGTACTAGCCGTATAGTCCAACCGCCGTCTAACTTGCCGAGTGTGTAACAAAGTTCTTCCAATCTCAGGGTCAAACTCGGCTAAGCTAGAATTCGGTTGAGACCGAGTCATCAAACTTGGAAGTCATAGCACACATACAAAAGAAATCTAAACTATAGCTAAGTATTGAAAGAAAGTAAACTATCTACAATTTTCACATATTCACATAACCAATATCAAGGCATATGTTGCAACCATTCCCCAGCAACGGCGCAAAAAATTTGATGTACACGGGTACCATCGGTAAGGAATTTCACAAGATTTTTGCATTGCAAGTATAGCCCTCAACCGACAAATAATCCGCAAATCAAATTTAGAAAGAATTTGGTTGTCACAAGTTCAACCCCAATAAAAGTAACCGAAGTGTTCAAATCTCAGGTCGTTTCACAAGAATGGGCAAACATGTGCATCAACATTGGTTAGAATTCTGGGGTTGTGAGTCATGAGCAAGAATTGTGATTTGAGGTATTTCAGAATTGTGATTCTTATTTAGCTTTTTATATTCTTGGCTTTAATTGATTAACTGGAGGCTCTTGAGTTATTAAACTTATCGTGATTGTTAATTAATTCCTCTAATTGTCTGAAATTCCACTAACTCTAGTCTTTTCTTAGGAGTTGGCTAGGACTTGGGAATCTAACTAATTAGTCCACTTGACTTTTCTTTGCTTTTGTAAAGGTTAACTAAGTGGGGTTAATTTCAATTCTCATAAGAATAACTAGGATAGGACTTCCGAATTTTCATACCTTGCCGAGAGTTTATTTTATTGTTATTTATTTATTTTACTTATCATTTAAATTACTTGTTCCTTACTTTAAAAACCCCCAATTTACAAAACTCATAACCAATAATAAGAACACCTCCCTGCAGTTCCTTGAGAAGATGACCCGAGGTTTAAATACTTCGGTTATCAATTTTAAAAGGGGTTTGTTACTTGTGACAACCAAAACTTTTGTAAGAAAGGACTTTTGTTGGTTTAGAAGCTATACTTGCAACGAGGATTTATTTGCGAATTTCTAGACCACGCAAAAGTTCTCTCTTCAAAATGGTGCCGTTGCCGGGGAATTGCAAACGTGTGCCTTATTATGGTTATTGTAAATATTTGCTTTTTACTTGTTTATTTATTTTTATTTTTGTTTTTATTTTTTTTTCATAAATTAAGAGGTTATTGGTTTTTATTTAGTTATTAAATTTTTTTTTTCAAAAATTTGTTTTTCGTGTTCATCTTGACCTTCAAGTTGTTCTTAGTTGTTTTCTTCGTTTTGATCTAAAAATTTTAAGTTTAGTGTTATTTTATTCTTTTTCTCTTTCCTTCATTTAATTCAAAAATATCTTTTCTCTTCATTCTTATTAAATTTTTGAAATTTCAAAAAAAAAATAAAAAAATAAAATAAATTCAGATTTTGATTTTAAAATTTTTATCTTATCTTATCTTAGTTTTAAATTTCAAAATTCAAAACTTTTTCAAAAATCATATCTTTTTCAAAATCTTATCTTATCTTTTTTCAAAATCAAATTTCAAATTTCAAAATTTAAATTCCAAAATTCAAATTTAAAATTTTAAAAAAATCAAACCTTTTCAAAATTTAAATCTTTTTCAAAACTTTATCTTATATTGTTGACTTTTAAAAAATTCAAATTTCAAATTTTAAAATTCAAAAATTCAAATTTCGAACTTCAACTTCAAAATTCAAATTTCAAAATTTAAAATTCAAATTTAAAATTTAATTTTCAAATTCAAAATTTAAATTTCAATAACCTTTTAATTTATAATTGTTTTTATTTTTGTTTTTAATTTTTATTTGTTACTATGGACTCTCAACCCTTTGGCTATGAGTCTGGTTACAATTATGTTGCAGGAAGAGGAAATTACAATGAGAATAGGCATCAAGGTTGGAACAATCAAAGATGGGAGGAGCCACAAGGATTTGATCAACCCTCTTGGCAACAACCCCCTCCAATGCACTATAACCAACAACCATTCTGTGATGCATACCAAGATGATGACTATGGTGGACCCCCTTGTAATTACCAACAAGCCCCATCATACACCTATAAACCACCTCCTCAACATAGCTTTGAACCACCACACTCACAAGCCAACTACCACCATTCACCTCCATACGACCCTAATCCATATCCACACCAATTCCAACCCAATTACTCCCAAGAACCACCACCTCCCTATGCACCATGTCCATATCCATCACCCCAAGAATCAAGGGAGCAACTCAAGGAAACATTTGAAAAATTTCATGCAACCCTTCACCAATTGAATCAAACGATAAATCGATTACCTTCCCGACGTTCGGACGCTCAAGAAACCCCCATGGCTTCATGTGGACAATCTAATGAAGAACGTAGCATGAAGGAGATACTAGAAATTCCAGTGGACAGTACGGAGCATGACTTTGTACTGGAACAAGTGGAGGAAGCTGTAATTATTGAAAAGGAAGAAGTGGTTGAAGACTTAGGAGATGCTGAACCCCCATGGGAAAGTCAAGTTATAAAGCCTCCTTCAAAGATGTTTGAAATTGATGTTGAGGAGGGTGTACAACCTCCAAGGCATATCATGGTTGAAGACTTTGAAGAGGATGATCAAGAGATGGATTCGATCATTGATGAATTCTTATCTACAATTGAATCCTCTCCTGTTGGACTAGACATGGAGATCAAAGAAGAAGAAGCACAACCTCCCATGCCCTTGGTAAGCAATGAAGAAGAGATTGAATTGGAAGAAAGCTACTAAGAGGAAGAGGTTGATATTGAAGAAACTTGCAAAGAGGTGGAAGTTGTCAAGGAAGAGCTCAAGGAAATGGAGCTGGAAATCACCTTGCCAAAGTTGTTGGAGACCTCTCCCCCAAAGCCATCACCATCCATCCCTTCATTCAAGTGGGTAAATCTCTCATCTCTAACCTTAATTAGCTCACTTGAATATGCTTTGCTTGAAACAGATGGTCAGCTTAGAGCTCTTTGTGGCTATAAGAGCAAGCGGGAGACGGTCAGTGGTAAGAATTGTCATGCAAGGTTCAATATGGTTGCATGCTCCAAATTGAAGTACAAAGGTTGGTACAATTCTCAATTGAATAGGTCTAGGAAGCTGTTTGGATGTCTTAGTGAGAATTTCAATTGCGTGCCACCCGGATGGAATCATGATGATCAACAAGAAGACGGGTGCAAAAGCAAGGTTTGGGACCCCGGAATTCATTCTAGAAATCAACACTCTTGGGGCCTTGTCACTCGCTTTAACTTGCTTGAAGGCTTTCTGCGCCTAGTTTGGGATCCCGGAGGCCATTGAAATTACAAACATTGGTGGGGATTCAAGGATCAATACAAGCACAAGCCACCATGATAAGGAACTCACCAAATGTCCAACTTAAGGACTTTAACTAAAAGTGCTAGGTGGGAGACAACCCACCATGGTATGATCGTTCTTTTTTCATTTTTATTTAGTTTTATTTGTTTTCGAGTTTTATTTTATTTTATTGTATTGAACCTGGAGTTTTGTATAACATTCATATTATCATTGCATTCTGCATTTTTCAAGCATAAAAAAAAATCGCACACGACGCGACAGCGTCGCCGACGCGCCCGCGTCACCAGTGCATTGGGAAGAAAAGAAAATTGAACAGAGAGTCACGCGAGAGCATGGCTGGAGGCGAGCCTTTGGCACAAATTGATCCACACGACCGCGTTGCTGACGCATCCGCATCATGTGGGAAAAATGCCTCCCACGCGTCCGCGTCATCCACGTGAATGCGTGACCCTGTAAAATTGACGTAAACGGGTGTTTGGGAGCAAGTTGTGATGGAGTGGGGCTGGAATCATGCTAGAAGCACAAGTCCTATCACGTGACCGCGTGCCCCACGCATCCACGTCATTTTCAAAATATGGCCATCCACGCGATCGCGTCACCCACGCGACCGTGTCACCCAAAAAATTGGCAAAAAAAGTTTCGAATAGAGAGTTGTGCGAACGCGAGGCTGCACTCGCGCCAATCGCACAAATCAGGTCACGCGACCGCATGCCTCACGCGTCTGCGTCACCTGAACTTGTCGCACACCACGCAACCGCGTCACCCACGCGTCCGCGTCGCCTGCGCCGCACAACTTATCTAGATCAACGCCAATTATCCTATCTTTTCTTTTCTAATCCTAATTTCTTCTATCTTTTCTTCTTTCTTCTTCCTTTTCTTACTTTCTTCTTCTTCATCTCTTTAACTTCTCATCCCTCTTCACTACCATTCTATTTCATTTAATTTATTTGCATATTTTCATTCATTGCATTATTTTCATTGGTGTTAGAATTTTATTTGGGTCATTATTTTCTATATTTTTGTGGATTATTAAAGGAATTGTTTGACAATTATATATTACCTTTTAAAGGGTTGCTTGTATGTTCAATTTAATACTTTCAATAGCTTATTCACCATGCTTGCTATGTGTTTGTGAAAAAGCCCGTATGGTATTATGCACTATTTTTTCGATTTCTTTCTATCTACTACTCTAAAAGCTTGCTTTTCACAAAACTCTTTTTATATTTTATTAATTAAATATAATTGTTATTACGAACATGTTGTTAGTTTGAAAGACTTGGTAATCTAACTTGGACATAGAATGCTTGATCTATGCTACTCATGCCTTTGCTAGCATGCCAATAAACATCTTGCATTTAATTGTCTTTACATGCACTTGCTCTATTTCCATTGATGAACTTTTTCACATGTAGTCATGACCATGTGTTAATGTTATTCTTTTTTATTATGCATTGATTACCACCTTTCCCGCTCTCTTCCTTGCTCTAACCCTTAGCTTTAAAAATTACTTTCTTTTTCACTTTTCAGGATGGCCACCAAGAAGGGTACTAAGAAAGCTACTCCCAAACCACCGGCAAGGAAAGGAACAAAAAGAGCACCAGCTGAGGAACCACAACCCCCATCCACTTGCACATCTTAGCATGCACCGAGGACGGTGCAACCTTTAAGTGTGGGGAGGTCGATACCGATCTCCATGGGTTAGCTATTTTCTTTTTTCCAACACCATTGTTTTATTTTCATTGTTTGTTCATTATTGTATTTGCATGTTTAATTGCATGTTTGTTTGATTTTATGCATTTAGCTACTGCTTGGTTAAAGTAATGAGTTTCTTCTAAGACCCTATTTTTGAAAAAAATTTCACTAATTTAAATCAAAATTTTTGTGTTAAATTTGTTTGAAGTTGTATTTGGAACATAGTTTAAAAAGCTAAGAACACACAAACCGTGAGATTTTGACCTTATTTATATGGTTACATTATTTAACCATAAATATTTTATTCTTGTGTGTTTACTTCTCTATGATTGTAATCTTTATTTTGTTTCATCCTATATGTCCAATATTTAATGTGTTACATGCTTGCATATGATTGAGGCCATTGTTTGAATTTTTACTCACTTATCCCAAATAAGCCTATCCTTTCAATTACCTTTGTTAGCCACTTTGAGCCGTTTTATCCCCATTTGTTCTATATTTTATCACATCACTAGCCTTAAGTGGAAAAACAAGTAATCACCCCAATTGAATCTTTGGTTAGCTTAAGATAGAGATTGTGCATCAACTAAGTGTGGGAAAATTGTGGGAACATGGGTTAATAAGGGAATGTATCATGTTTCTAATTTATTTGAATATTGAGAATTTGGGAACCTACTCATGTAAAACCAGAAAAAAATTAAAAATCCATGTGCATTGATAAGTTATGTTTGCTTTTATGATTCAGAAAAAAAATTTCAATAAATAAATAAGGGGACAAAATTACCCCAATGCTAAGTTAGTAAAAAGATCAATGCACATGTGATAAAAGTAAAGAAATATCAAAAATTTGGTACATGAGTATGGGAATCATACAAAAGTGGGAATTATGGGTAGCTAGGGATGATTCTAAAGTTATATAGAGTATATGTATGTTAGGTAAAAGTTTAGGTTAATTAAAGATTCAATTTATAAAGCTCACTTGGCCATACATATACCCTTACCTTTACCTCAGCCCCATTACAACCCTGAAAAGACCTCATGATGTTTGCATTGGTATACTAAATTTTTGTTGATTGGTTAGATGAAGAACAAAGTTTAGAAAGCATGATTAGAGAAGAGTAGAGTGATTAACCCTAGACACTTGAGAGTTAGAGTGATATACACTACCGGTAAGGGTTCAATGCTTGATTCTATGTTCCCTGCTTTCATGATCTGTCTTCTTACAAGTTTACTTGTCTTTTATTGTATGATTTGAATTAGTGGAATTTGATTTATGTTTGTCTTGGAGAACTTATTTATTTTTAACCAAGTAGATAGAAACATCTTAGCATATAGTTGCATTCATATACATAGGTTGCATTTCATACATTCTACCATTCCTCTTCACTCCCTTATAGCTTCTTTTGAGCTTAGCATGAGGACATGCTATTGTTTAAGTGTGGGGAGGTTGATAAACCACTATTTTATGGTTTATCTTGTGCTCAATAGAGTAGTTTTTATCAACTCTTTACCCCCTTATTCATACTATTCGCATGTTTTATGTTTTCCTTCCTGATTTTGTGCTATGATTGAAAACATGCTTCTTTGGCCTTTAAATTGCTTATTATTAATCCTCTCTTATTACCATTAGATGCCTTGATATGTGTGTTAAGTGTTTTCAGAGATTATAGGGCAGGAATGGCTGAGAGGATGGAAAGAAAGCATGCAAAAGTGGAAGGAATACAAGAAGTTGAAGAAATTACTAAGCTGTCCAGCCTGACCTCTTCACACTCAAACGGTCATAACTTGAGCTACAGAGATCCAAATGAGATGGTTCCAGTTGCATTGAAAAGCTAACATTTGGGGCTTCGCAACGATATATAATTTGTCAAAGCTGTCCCGACGCCAGGCGACGCAAACGCGTGGATCACGCGGACGTGTGACCTGGCAAAATTGCAATCCACGCAAACGCGTGGACAATGCCTCCGCGTCACTTTGCCGCGACATGAACATAACAGAAATTGCTGGGGCCAATTTCTGGATTGTTTTTGACCTAGTTTTTGGCCCAGAAAACACAGATTTGAGGCTATAAAGTGGGGGAATGCATCCATTCATCATCATGCTATCTTACATTCACTTTTCATAGTTTAGATGTAGTTTTTAGAGAGAGAGGTTCTCTCCTCTCTCTTAGGATTTAGTTTTAAGATTTAGGATTATTTCTTCTTCATCACAGGTTCAATATTCATTTAATTTAGTTTTCCTTCTACTTTTATTTATCCTAGTACTTTGGTTTATTTATTTTTCTTATTGATTCTCTTCCTTTCCAATTTGGCTTATGAACTCTTCATGTTAGATAATAATTTCTATTTAATGCAATTTGAGGTATTTTAGAATTGTGATTCTTATTTAGCTTTTTATATTCTTGGCTTTAATTGATTAATTGGAGGCTCTTGAGTTATTAAACTTATCGTGATTGTTAATTAATTCCTCTAATTGTCTGAAATTCCACTAACTCTAGTCTTTCCTTAGGAGTTGGCTAGGACTTAGGAATCTAACTAATTAGTCCACTTGACTTTCCCTTGCTTTTGTAAAGGTTAACTAAGTGGGGTTAATTTCAATTCTCATAAGAATAACTAGGATAGGACTTCCGAATTTTCATACCTTGCCGAGAGTTTATTTTATAGTTATTTATTTATTTTACTTGTCATTTAAATTACTTGTTCCTTACTTTCAAAACCCCCAATTTACAAAACTCGTAACCAATAATAAGAACACCTCCCTGTAGTTCCTTGAGAAGACGACCCGATGTTTAAATACTTCGGTTATCAATTTTAAAAGGGGTTTGTTACTTGTGACAACTAAAACTTTTGTAAGAAAGAACTTTTGTTGGTTTAGAAGCTATACTTGCAACGAGGATTTATCTGCGAATTTCTAGACCACGCAAAAGTTCTCTCTTTAGTCCACTCCCCTCTTCCACAAGTGAGGGTCATCCCAAATATAGTATTTGGAATCACTCCTCAACTTATCCCTTTGGTATTTAGAAAAGTTAGGGGGGAAGAGTTTTGCAACCAAGTAGTTCGCCATTGGGGCAAACCAAGGAAAACTATCCGACACAGCATGCAAACTATCCAATGGGAATGATTCATCGATCGGAAATGGGTCAAATTTTAAATTCTCAAGGCGGCTTAAATGATCCGCAACTAAGTTTTGAGACCCACTCTGGTTCCTAATCTCAAAGTCGAATTCTTGCAAAAGCAAGATCCAACGTATGAGTCTAGATTTTGACTCATTCTTTGTCAATAAGTACTTTAAAGCTGTATGATCCGTGTATACCACTATCTTGGACCCTAGCAAATAAGATCTGAATTTATCTAAAGCATGAACAATAGCTAGGAGTTCCTTTTCCGTAGTGGTATAGTTGGATTGTGCTGCATCCAAGGTTTTAGAAGAGTAAGCAATGACATAAGGGAGTTTACCATCACGTTGTGCAAGCGCGGCAGCTACAGCATGGTTTGACGCATCGCACATTATCTCAAACGGTAGTATGCAGTTGGGGACTCGCACAATCGGTGCTGTGGTAAGAACTCTCCTTAGCTCTTCAAACGCTTTCACACATGCACTGTCAAACTCAAAGTCCATATCTTTTTGGAGTAGGCGCGACAATGGCAATGCAAATTTGCTGAAATCTTTAATAAAGTGCCTGTAGAATCTTGCATGTCCCAAAAATGAGCGGACCTCCCTCACAGATGAGGGGTAAGGTAAAGTGGTGATAACATCGACCTTGGCTAGGTCTACAAAAATGCCTTCACTAGATACTACATGTCCTAACACTATACCTTGTCTTACCATAAAGTGACATTTCTTAAAATTTAAGACAAGGTTAGTGTCAACACATCTAGCTAAGACCTTGGCCAAGTTTTCTAAGCAATAATCAAATGAAGTTCCATAAACACTGAAGTCATCCATAAAGACTTCCATACAATTCTCCATCAAATCGGAAAAGACACTCATCATACACCGCTGAAAAGTAGCAGGTGCATTACATAGTCCAAATGGCATCCTTTTGTAGGCAAAGGTGCCGAAAGGGCAAGTGAATGTGGTCTTTTCTTGATCCTCAGGAGCAATGTGAATCTGGAAGTAACCAGTGAATCCATCAAGAAAGTAATAATGGGATTTACCCACCAAATGGTCCAACATCTGATCGATAAAGGGCAAAGGGTAGTGGTCCTTCCTTGTAGCGGCGTTCAATCTTCTATATATAATCGATGCACACTCGCCACGCATTTTGTACTCTCATGGTGACCACTTCACCATCATCCTTTTTAACCGCAGTGATGCCCGTTTTCTTGGGAGTAACCTAGACCTGGCTCACCCATTCACTGTTAGAAAATGGGTATATGATACCCGCATCAAGTAGCCTAGTGACCTCCTTCTTTATCACATCGAGGATAGTTGGGTTGAGCCTCCTTTGTGGTTGCCTAACCGGCCGAGCTCCCTCTTGGAGAAATATGCGATGCATGCACTTGCGAGGATCAATCCCCACAATATCGGCTAGGCTCCATCCAATTGCCTTCTTGTGCTTTCTTAGAACATCTATGAGCTTCTCTTCCTCTTCACTAAAAAGCTCACTAGCAATAACGACTGAAAACTTTTGGTTATCCTCTAAGAAAGCATACTTCAAATGAGATGGAAGAGGTTTCAATTCACTCTTTGCCTCAAGCTGAGGTTCCTTTTCATCAAGCTCACAGAGTTCATTCTCAACAACTTTCTCTTGTTTATCCTCTTGATCATCCGTCTCTTCAACAATAGGATAGCACAACTTGTTGTAGTCTTCTTTTCGCACTTCCTCTACCATTTCATCGATTACATCACATCGGAGAACGGAATGCTCTTCGGGAGGATGCTTCATGGCTTCTTCCAAATTGAACTTGATAGTCTTGTCTCCAACCTCAAAGGAATATGTTCTGGTGAAGGAATCTAACTTGAATTTAGAGGTCTTAAGGAAGGGTCTACCAAGTAGAACGGAAGATGAGCTTCTATTTTCTGTTGGAAGGATTTCAAGGATGTAAAAGTCAACTAGAAAGACCAAGTCCTTGATCACCACAAGTACATCTTGAACCTTAAGTATGGCACAAGTATGGCACAACTCTCTGGTTTTTTGTACCAGGGAGTTCATATTGCACCATCGGCGCACGAAGATATATACTACACGGCGTGAGTTCATATACTACATCGTGTGATTTGGATTTTCGAGGGCGAAAATCTCTTTAACGAGGGAAGGATGTAAGGACAGGGTTTTACACGAATAAAATTATTTAAATGCCCAAATTAGATTCTAGAAATTTAGAATGAGAATTTGGAGATTTAAATATGATTTTTGGACTTAGTAGGTCTTTCTGAGTCAGAAAATGTGTTTTCTGCAAAAAAACTGTGAAAAATAACGAACCGGTAGTTAAACCGGTTGAACCGATTCAAGTCTGCTCGGTACCGCATGAGAAAAGTGAAAACCGTCAAAAACCTTAGAAAAATATTAGAAGTTAAAAATTGGGCGTTAATTTTAAAGGTTTGGCCCAAAGTTGGGCCAAACAGGCTAAAAATGCCAACGGGTTGGAACGGGCCCAAGTTGGGCCCAAGCCCAACATATATAAGGGTTCATTTAATAAACCCATGCAGCAACAACACTCATTAAACACAACACACACATCGGAAATTGAAAGAGGGAGAGGAGAAGAGATTGAGTACTATTCACTTCAATCTTCCGAAGCTCATATCTTGAGTTAGAGAGCTCCGATCACCGCACCGTTTGGGCTACGCATTCCTTGTGAAGAGCTCTACAAAACCCATATAAGAAACTGGTAAGTAATGCTCGAATCCTGCTCAGTTCTTCTCCTTAAAGTTTCGAGTTTTAGGGTTTTGGCTAAGTGAAATTTTGTGATTTTTGGGTGTTTAGGTACACTCTAGCCTTTGTTTGATGTTGGTTTTGGCTTCCAAACCTGTTGGGCAAGGTAAGAGGCATTGAAACTCTTGTGAAATTTCAATTATAATGAGCCCTAAGTTGATTTATGATGATTTATGTATATATAGCTTGATTATGGTGAGTTTGGAGCTTGTTGATGCTTGTTGGAGATTCTTGGTGGCTTAGTGTGCGATTAAAAGCTTATCTTGGGCTCAATTTGGGGTTTTCAAGTATATTGGGGATCAGCCAAGGTATGGTTTTGATTTCCTCTATGTAGTATATAATATTCATGGACACTTAGGCTAGTGACCCATAGGATAGGAATGAATTATAATGGTTGTTGAGGTGTTGAATGTTGATGTATGTTTAATAATATTGATATGTTGAGAATGAATGATTGTATGTGGTTGTGATGTAGGAGGATAATTTGTATGGAGATGATTATGACATGGAGTTTTGAAATGAGGAATATGTGAATTTGATAATGATTGTTAGTATTTAAGGATTATGATGTTTGATGTTGCTTATGTGATTTATTATTGTTGATATGGTTGATGTTTGATGATGATTAGTGATCTTATTGGTATATTGATTGTGAATGTTGAGATTGTAGATAAATGATGTGAATGATGATGAGTTGATAAATCATGAATGTTGAATTGGTAAAGGTGGTGTAAGAGATTGGAATTGAAGAAAGTGTTGGTGGATGATTGATTTTGGGTATCACATGATTGATTTTTGGTGGTTGGAAGTGGTATAATATGATAAAAAGGGTAGGTTATGGTGGGAAATGTTGGTAATGTTCAGGTTTTGGGACTTTTATAAAAAGTGGATTTTTGGTGAACTTCGTTTGATCGTAACTTTTGCCTCAGTTTTCAAAATTGATTGGGATTTGTTTGAAAGTAAAGCTTAATTTCTGCAAAGTTGCATAATTTCAGCATTTCTGATATTTGCGCATGCACAGCCTTGTGTGTGATGACAAGTCATCTTAGCCTAGTTTCACTAGTCTTTTTCTTTTGTTTTCAAATGCATTATGCACTTTCTTGAGCCATAAGCAAGCCAATTGGGTGGATTTTCATGCTTCCTTTGATTTAATCAACCATAGATGAATTAATGCAATTTCATGAGGTTTTATGCTATAATTGTCACATATTATGAAAGAATGAATATCTCATGATTTTGAGCATAGCTTTGATGTGTTTGGTTTATTAATGATAGGTGAAGAAAGCTTGGAGAAAGGTTGAAGAAAGAAGGAATGGCTAGGAGGAAGAGAGGACAAAAAGTTTGAGCAAAAGTTTGCCTCAAACTTTAGCTCAAACTTTTGGAATAAGTGAAAACGAACCAGGGAGTAAAAAGCTTGACCAAAAGTTTGCCTCAAACTTTTGTGCAAACTTTTGGGCAAAAAGCTTGAGCAAAAGTTTGCCTCAAACTTTTTGGCAAACTTTTGGCATCACAAATCAACACCCTGGAGAGCAAAAGTTTGCGCCAACGTTTGCCTCAAACTTTTTGGCAAACGTTGGCGCCATGAACAACACACCCTGGAGAGCAAAAGCTTGCGCCAACATTTGCCTCAAACTTTTTGGCAAACGTTGGCGCCATGAACAACACACCCTGGAGAGCAAAAGCTTGCGCCAACATTTGCCTCAAACTTTTTGGCAAACGTTGGCGCCATGAGTGTGCAAGGGGGAGCCAACGTTTGAGCAAAAGTTTGACCCCAAACTTTGGCTCAAACGTTGGTAGCAGCAAGGATGGGGTGGCTGATATGAAAAGTTTGAGTAAAAGTTTGCCTCAAACTTTTACTCAAGCTTACATGATTCCAAACCCGGTTCACTTCGGTTCTTCTCCAAACTCCAAGAGCAATCAACCAAGGCCTCTATCAACCCAATTCCATCAAGAGGAAAGGCCCAATTGAAGGCTTGAAGACCATTTGAAGAAAGTGTATAAATAGCTTAGGATTTAAGTTCTTCAGAAGCTTTCCTTTTAGTTTTCATAGAGAGTTTTCGGAGAGCTTTTGGTGTGGAGTGAATTTTAATTTCTAAGTCTCGGGGAAGGAGAATTGAATTCCCTTCCTCTTAGTTTTCTTGCTTTCAATTTCAATTACAATTGTCTTGGATCTTGGGTTGGAGAATTGAAGGAATTCTGTTTCAATCTCATCCTGAGACCTCTCTGTTTCTTTGCTGCACAATTGAATTTAAATTTCTGTTAATTGCTTCTTCATCTACTTTCTCTGCAATTTACATTTCCTTTGCAATTGTTCTTGTTGGATCTAGGAAGGCATTGAGATCTAGACTTGGTTATCTAGTCTCTTGGGTCCTGAGATCTGAATTCCAATTTTACTTCCTCTGTTTAATGCTTTTCAATCTCATTTACATTTCTGTTTTTAGATCTGATTCAATCCAAGTTATCTTCTACTTTTCTGTTCGTTGCAATTCACTTTTCCTTGTTTAAATTCTGCAAATCCAATTCCCAATTCCCTTTACAATTCAAGCCATTTACATTTCTTGCAATTTAAGATTCTGCAATTTACATTTCTTGCGTTCTAAGTTTCTGTCATTTAATTTCTTGTTCTTTAAGATTCATCACTTTAAATTTCAGTTCTCTTTACTTTCATGCAATTTACCCACTCCCTTTACTTTCTCTGCAATTTAAATTCTGCAAATCACAAATCTCTCAACCAAATCTTGATTCGCTTGACTAAATCAACCACTAAGCTAAAATTGCTCAATCCTTCAATCCCTGTGGGATCGACCTCACTCTCGTGAGTTTTTATTACTTGATGCGACCCGGTGCACTTGCCGGTTAGTTTTGGGTGTTTTGGAGAAATTCGTTTTTCCACAAAAATATCCCATCAAGTTTTTGGCGCCGTTGCCGGGGATTGAAATAGATTGACAATGATTAAGTGAGGTGGTAGTTTAGATCAAGCACTTTTTCTTTTCTGTCCTTTAATTTTCAATTAACCCACTAACTCTTTGAATTTTTGCTTAAGCTAACTAAAACTTCATTCTAGCAGTAGATTGAAGTGTCACTGGTTTGTGTGTTTCTTATGTTTTGCTTGTATGTCAGGTACAAGAAGAACCACACCCACCTTTCATGAACAAGACGAAAGAACTCTCAGGAGGTTAAGAAGAGCTGAGAGAGGGAAAAATATTGTTGGAGAAGAGGAATCAGAAGAAGAATTCCAAGATATGGAGGAACATTCAACCAATCCACCTGGTGGAGCAGACAACAACAATAACAACCCACCCCAGAGGAGAGTTTTGGCCTCCTATACCTTTGCAAATGCTAGACATTATGGAAGCAGCATTCTCACCCCTAAAGTATGTGGTGAAAGCAATGCATATGTACTATACTTGAAATTAGAATGCATGAATATGTGGAAAAAATGGTTAATGGATAGTTATATGTTTTATTATGATTACATGGATTGACTAAGTTAGGTGGAAAGTTTAAGTTAATTAAGGATTCAGATTTTAGTCCACTTGACCAAATACATTCCTACCTTGACCCTAACCCTATTACAACCATTAAAAAACCTCTTGATATGTGCATTTGTGCATTAAATTTCTGTTGATTGTTAGATGAAGAGTGGTGCGTGGCAGAAGTTAACCAATTTAGAGATTTTAATTAAGAGACAGCTGATGACAAGTCATCTTAGCCTAGTTTCACTAGTCTTTTTCTTTTGTTTTCAATTGTTTTTATGCACTTTCTTGAGGCATAAGCAAGCCAATTGGGTAGAATTTCATATTTCCTTTGATTCAATCAACCATGGATGAATTAATGCAATTTCATGAGATTTTGTGGTATAATTGTCATATATTATGAAAGAATAACAAACTCATGATTTTGAGCATAGCTTTGATGTGTTTGGTTGATTGATGATAGGTGAAAAGAGCTTTGAAGAAGGTTGAAGAAAGAAGAAAGGGCAAGGAGCAAGAGAGAACAAAAAGCTTGAGCAAAAGCTTGCCTCAAACTTTAGCTCAAGCTTTTGGAGAGTGAATTCACATTGGTTGGAGCAAAAAGCTTGCGCCAATGATTGCCTCGAGCTTTTTGGCAAACGTTGGCGCCACACACCAACACCCTGGAGGAGAAAAGCTTGCGCCAACGTTTGCCTCAAGCTTTTTGGCAAACGTTGGCGCCACACACCAACACCCTAGAGGAGAAAAGCTTGCGCCAACGTTTGCCTCAAGCTTTTTGGCAAACGTTGGCGCCACACATGCACACAAGGGGATCAACGTTTGGCCTAAAGTTTGACCTCAAACTTTAGCCCAAACGTTGGTAGCAGCAAATGGGGGCATCTGATATGAAAAGCTTGAGCCAAAGTTTGCCTCAAACTTTGACTCAAGCTTTTATGATTTATAGCCCGGTTCACAATGGATTTCTCTCCAACTCCAAGAGCAATCAACCGAGGCCTTTATCAACCTAATTCCATCAAGAGCAAAGGCCCAATCCAAGGCTTGAAGACCATTTGAAGAAAGTGTATAAATAGCTTAGGATTTAAGTTTTCAGAGAGCTTTTCCGGGAGAATTCTTAGAACACTTACAGAGAGCTCACCTTTACATTTTTGAATTGTTGCTTTAGAATTCTAGAGAATTAGGAAGGAGAATTGATCTCTCTTCTTCCTTGTTCTTGCATGAGCATTCTTTACTTTTCTTGCTTTGGATCTTGGGTGGAGAATTGAAGAACTTCTGTTTCAATCTCACCTTGAGATCTTGTTTAAATTTCTGCATAATTGAATTTCCATTCCTGTTAATTGCCTCTTCTTCTACTCTTTCTGCAATTTACATTTCTTTATTTCCTTTGCAATTGATTCTTGCTGGATCTAGGAAGGCAGTGAGATCTAGACTCAGCTATCTAGTCTCTTGAGCCCTGAGATCTACAGTTTTAAATTTTCAATTTCCTTATTTCATTGCTACACCAAGCTTTTTCTCATTTCCGTTTTAGATCCGGTTTAATTCAAGTCATCTTCTACTTTTCTATTTATTGCATTTTACTTTTCCTTGTTTAATTTCTGCAAATCCACTTCCCAATTCCCTTTACAATTCAAGCCATTTATATTTCTTGCACTTTAAGATTCTACAATTTACATTTCTTGCAATCTAAGTTTCTGCAATTTATATTACTTGCACTTTAAGATTCAGCCTCTTTAATTTCTCTGCACTTTAAATTCTTGCCAATTGTCCCTCTCCCTTTTAATTTCATGCAATTTAGCTTCTGTCGAATACAAACTACTCAAATCAACTCTTGATTCGCTAGACTAAGTCACCCACTAAACTAAAATTGCTCAATCCTTTAATCCCTGTGGGATCGACCTCACTCCCGTGAGTTTTATTACTTGATGCGACCTGGTGCACTTGCCGGTTAGTTTCGTGTTGGGTCCTGAGATCTGAATTATCATTTTACATTCTCTGTTTACTGCTTTCAAGCTCATTTACATTTCTGTTTCAAGATCCGATTCAATCCAATTCATCTTCCACTCTTATGTTTGTTGCAATTTTACTTTTCCTTGTTTAATTTCTGCAAATCCAATTCCCAATTCCCTTTACAATTCAAGCCATTTACATTTCTTGCACTTTAAGATTCTACAATTTACATTTCTTGCGTTCTAAGTTTCTGCCATTTAATTTCTTGTTCTTTAAGATTCAGCACTATAAATTTCAGTTCTCTTTAATTTCATGCAATTTACCCATTCCCTTTACTTTCTATGCAATTTAAATTCTGCAAATCACAAATCTCTCAACCAAATCTTAATTCGCTTGACTAAATCAACCACTAAACTAAAATTGCTCAATCCTTCAATCCCTGTGGGATCGACCTCACTCCCGTGAGTTATTATTACTTGATGCGACCCGGTGCACTTGCCGGTGAGTTTTGTGTCGGATCGTTTTCCGCACATCAAGTTTTTGGCGCCGTTGCCGGGGATTGATTAGATTGACAATGATTACGTGAAGTGGAGATCTAGATCAAGCACTTTTTCTTTTCTGTCCTTTAATTTTCAATTAACCCACTAACTGTTTGAATTTTTGCTTAAGCTAACTAAAACTTCATTCTAGCAGTAGATTGAAGTGTCACTGGTTCGTGTGTTTCTTATGTTCTGCTTGTATGTCAGGTACAAGAAGAACCACACCCACCTTTCATGAACAAGACGAAAGAACTCTCAGGAGGTTAAGAAGAGCTGAAAGAGGGAAAAATATTGTTGGAGAAGAGGAATCAGAAGAAGAATTCCAAGATATGGAGGAACATTCAACCAATCTACCTGGTGGAGCAGACAACAACAATAACAACCCACCCCAGAGGAGAGTTTTGGCCTCCTATACCTTTGCAAATGCTAGACATTGTGGAAGCAGCATTCTCACCCCTAATGTCAATGCAAATAACTTTGAATTGAAGCCACAACTCATTACATTGGTCCAAAACAACTGCTCATTTGGGGGAGGACCATTGGAGGATCCAAATCAACATCTATCTACCTTCTTAAGGATTTGTGACACTGTCAAGTCCAATGGCGTGAATCCTGAGACTTACAAGCTTCTGCTATTCCCGTTTTCATTAAGGGACAAGGCCGCACAATGGCTTGAAACTTTTCCTCAAGGAAGCATCACAAGCTGGGATGATTTGGTGACTAAATTTCTAGCCAAATTCTATCCACCTCAAAGAGTCATCAGGCTAAAAACTGAGGTGCAAACATTCACACAATTGGATGCTGAAAATCTGTATGAAGCATGGGAGAGATACAAGGCTCTGCTGAGGAAATGTCCACCAGAAATGTTCACTGAGTGGGACAAGCTACAGAACTTCTATGAAGGACTCACTCTAAAGGCTCAAGAATCACTTGACCATTCAGCTGGAGGATCATTGTAGCTGATGAAAACAGCAGAAGAAGCTCAAAATCTTATTGACATGGTGGCCAACAATCAATATTTCTTTGCTCACCAAAGAAATCGCCAACCATCACAAAGGAGAGGAGTAATGGAGCTAGAAGGAGTGGACTCAATCTTGGCTCAAAACAAGATGATGCAGCAGCAAATTCAACAACAATTTGAGCAAATGGCCAAGAGGATTGATAGCCTCCAAGTTGCAGCAGTTAACACAAGCCAACCATCATCCACATGGGGGCAAAATGAAGAAACTGAAGAAGAACAACAACAAGAGCAAGTACAGTATATGCACAACCAAGGACCAAATGAAGTGTATGGTGATACATACAATCCATCCTGGAAGAACCACCCAAACCTCAGATGGGGAGATAATCACACCCAAAACCAACAACCATGGCAGAGGAACACAAACCAAAACAACCCAAGAAGCAACCAAAACCACAACCAGCAGCAAACTAACCAGAACCCCTACAGAAAACCTCAAAACAACTACCCCAACCCCAACCAGTACCAATCCAATAACCAACCCACCAACCAAAATGCCTACCATCCACCACCCACATCTCACAACCCACCTCAAGTATCACCTGAATCTCAAAGACTCACTAACTTGGAGACCTTGATAGACAAAATGTTGAAACACCAGGAAATGACAACCAAGAACCATGAAGCCTCCTTGAAGAGCCTAGAGAGGCAAATTGGGCAAATCTCCAAACAGATTTCTGTTGAGAGACCTTCAAGCTCACTGCCGAGTGACACAATCCCAAATCCTAAGGAAGAATGCAAGGCAATACAATTAAGGAGTGGGAGAACATTGATGAGCAACAATGACACTACAAAGAAGCAAGCAGAGAGCAGCAAGAGACCACTAGAAGAGGAACAGTCAACACACACAGAAGAAGGCAATGATGATGATGCAATGGCAAGCAAGCAAGCTTCAAAGCAAATTCAAGAAAAGGAGGAACAATCAAAAATTCCAAAAAAGGTGAATGAAGCAATTGAAGAGCCAACAAAGAATCAAAAGCAACAAGCAGAGAAGGCCTTTGTACCTCCACTACCATATCCCCAGAGATTCAATAAGGAGGCAAAGGACCAACAATTTCACAAGTTCCTTGAGACTTTCAAGAAGTTGGAGATAAATATCCCCTTGGCTGAGGCACTGGAGCAGATGCCCCTATATGCCAAGTTCATGAAGGAGCTAATCAACAAGAAGAGAAGTTGGCAAGAAAAGGAAACTATCATGCTCACTGAAGAATGTAGCGCTGTGATCCAGATGGGTATCCCACCAAAGCTCAAAGATCCAGGGAGTTTTGTAGTCTCATGCACCATAGGCAAGATAACATTGGAAAATGCCCTGTGTGATCTAGGTGCCAGCATCAACTTGATGCCTCTATCATTAATGAGAAAGCTTGCCATAGAAGAAATTAAACCCACCAGGATGTCACTAGTCATGGCTAATAGATCAATCAAGACACCCAATGGTATTGTGGAGAATTTACTAGTGAAGGTTGGAAAATTTATCTTCCCCGCAGACTTCGTAATCTTAGACACAGAAGGGGAAGGAAGCAGCTCAATCATCTTAGGGAGACCATTTCTAGCCACAGCAAGAACTACTATTGATGTGGAGAAGGGAGAAATGACCTTCAGGGTGCATAATGAACAAATGGTAATCAATGTCTTCAAATCAATGCAACACCCCTCAGAGCAAGAAAACTACATGAATGTGGACATGATTGAAGGGCTGGTAGAAGAAATGTTTGAAGACAACTATTTGGAGCATCAGAATGGACAAAGAGAGGAAGTGATGGAAATACTCATTGAAGACAAGAAAGAGGACAAACCAAAACAGGAGTTGAAACCTCTCCCTCCTCACCTCAAATACGTGTTTCTTGGGGAAGCAATGGCATTTTCAGTAATTATAAATTCCTCTTTGAACATGGATGAGGAAGCAAGGTTGATTGAAGTATTAAAAACTCACAAAACAGCCTTGGGGGTGGACAATTGAGGACATCAAAGGCATCAACCCTGCTATTTGCATGCATAAAATTTTATTGGAGGAAGAATCAAAACCTGTGGTTCAACCTCAAAGAAGACTCAACCCAACCATGAAAGAGGTGATTCAAAAAGAAGTGATGAAGCTATGGAATGCAGGGATAATTTTCCCAATCTCAGACAGCTCTTGGGTGAGTCCGGTTCAGGTTGTGCCAAAAAAGGGAGGAATGACAGTCATCACCAATGAAAAGAATGAGTTAATCCCCACTAGGACAGTGACTGGGTGGAGAATGTGCATAGACTACAGGAAATTGAATGATGCAACAAGAAAAGATCATTTTCCTTTGCCATTCATCGATCAAATGTTGGAAAGACTAGCAGGCCATGCTTATTATTGCTTCCTGGATGGGTATTCGGGTTACAATCAAATAGTGGTGGACCCCAGGGATCAAGAGAAGACCTCCTTCACATGCCCATTTGGAGTTTTTGCCTATAGAAGGATGCCCTTTAGGCTGTGCAACGCCCCAGCCACTTTTCAAAGGTGTATGCTTTCTATTTTTTCTGATATGGTGGAAAAATTTTTAGAAGTCTTCATGGATGATTTTTCTGTTTTTGGCAATTCATTTAACACTTGCTTGCATAACTTAACTCTTGTTTTGAAAAGATGCCAAGAAACTAATTTGGTGTTGAATTGGGAAAAATGCCATTTCATGGTTCTGGAAGGAATAGTTCTTGGGCATAAAGTGTCATGTAGAGGTATAGAAGTTGATAAAGCTAAAATAGAAATTATTGAAAAACTCCCTATACCTGTAAATGTGAAAGCAGTAAGAAGTTTTCTTGGGCATGCGGGCTTCTACAGAAGGTTCATCAAAGACCTTTCAAAAATAGCAAAACCATTGAGCAATTTGCTAATGAATGATGTTCCCTTCATTTTTGATGACAACTGTAGACATGCCTTTGAAACTCTCAAGAGAAAGCTCATTACAGCACCAATCATCACACCCCCTGATTGGAATTTACCTTTTGAACTTATGTGTGATGCAAGCAACCTTGCTATCGGTGCTGTACTGGGGCAAAAGAAGGACAAATTGCATCATGTCATATATTATGCTAGCAAAGTGTTGAATGAAACACAGAAAAATTATACCACCACTGAAAAAGAACTTTTAGCAATTGTATATGCATTTGATAAGTTTAGACAATACTTGATCGGCTCAAGAGTTATAGTATACACTGACCATTCTGCTCTCAAGTATTTAATGTCTAAATAGGATTCAAAGCCAAGGCTTATCAGGTGGGTGTTGCTGCTACAAGAATTTGATATTGAAGTGAGGGATAGGAAGGGAAGTGAAAATCAAGTAGCAGATCATCTATCAAGAGTGCCACAAGAAGCTAAGCAAGACAAACCACATCAAGTAAATGAGAACTTCCCTGATGAACATCTTTTCCAAATTCAACAAACACCTTGGTTTGCTGACATAGCAAACTACAAGGTAGGAAGGAAGATACCTCAAGAATTTTCCAAGCAACAAATGAAGAAATTACTCAATGAAGCAAGGAAGTTCTTGTGGGATGAACCTTTTTCTATTCAAGAGATGCTCTGATGGAATGATTAGGAGGTGTGTCCCTGAAAGTGAAATGAAGGACATACTATGGCATTGCCATGGCTCAGCATATGGTGGACACTTTGGACCAGAGAGAACAGCTGCAAAGGTATTACAGAGTGGGTTTTATTGGCCAACCATCTTCAAGGATGCCTTATGGGCATATAGGACAGCTTACAAAACCCCTATTGGCAAGTCACCCTTTCAGTTATTATATGGCAAATCTTGTCACCTCCCTACAGAGCTGGAACATAGAGCTTTTTGGGCCACTAAACTCCTCAACCTTAATTCCCAAGCTGCAGGAGAGAAAAGGTTGTTACAACTAAATGAGTTAGATGAATTCAGGCTAGAAGCCTATGAGAGTGCTAAAATATACAAGGAAAGAGCTAAGAGGTGGCATGATAAGAAGATCACAAAGAAGGAGTTCAAGCCAGGACAACAAGTGCTCCTGTATAACTCAAGGCTTAAGATCTTCCCTGGCAAACCTAAGTCTAAGTGGACTGGCCCGTACTTGGTGACAAAGGTTTTTCCTTATGGGAGTATTGAATTGCTAGATGAAGCAACAAAGAGTCAATTTACAGCAAATGGTCACAGAGCAAAGCTGTACTTGGGAGGACAATGGGATAAGGAAAAAGAGGTCCAGAACCTACAGCCTTCTTGAAAGGAATTGAAGGATGTCAAGCTAGTGACAATAAAAGAGCGCTTGTTGGGAGGCAACTCAACCTGAGGTAGTTTTCTTTTCATAGCTTTTTCAATAAAAATGTTGAATAATTGATATGTATTGCAAGGAGCTAAGTTTGGTGTTGCACACCAAAAACAACTTAAGGGAGAATGGAGGATTCTAAGTTTGGTGTTCCACCAAAACCTCATTCAAAAGCACATTCTAACTTCCTACACATTGCTAGTTCCAAGCAATCAAACAGATTATTCAACCACTTAACTGCTTTTTAGTCTTAACTTCATAACCTTTAGCAAGGATACAAGATTCTGCCTAGAGTTAACCTGCTGTATCCAGAGAAGTGGCAAGAAATTAAGTTTGGTGTTCCCACACCAAATTAAATTCACAAGCCACACTCAATTCATGCATACTAACTGGTCATCTAAGGGCTTGAGAAGCAAGCAACTTTTGAGAATTGTGCAGGAAATTCACCACCATTTGAAGACACTATGCATCATAACTCAAAAGGGCACAACAGAAGGAAGGACAAAGGAACTGCAAACCAATAGGTTGTATTTACACTTAACTCTTACTGTTGAAAAATGTTTTGACTTGTGTTTTGTTAAAGTGTTCATCTAATACAAGTAGAATCACTCTTAAAATAAGTAAGCTAGTCTATGTGTGTGCTTGTGTGTTTACTTTCACTGAACAAAAAGCATGTTTTGTCCCCTGCATCTTTAATTCAATAAAAGAAATGTTTGAATGTGAAGTGAGATAGTTCTCTGTTAGACAGAAGTACAATAAAAGTAAGTGGTGGTATGTATGTGTGATTGTATGATAGCTCACTTTTAGTGAATAAGAGAACTAGGATGTCTTCCTCTAAGTATAAAGTGGCCTACTGTCTATGAATCTCAATCAAATAAAAAATCCTTGGTTAGAAAGAAAAACAAAAAGAAAGAAAAAAAGGGGAGAAAAAGAAATAGCCAAAGAGTGGCAGAACAAAAGAAAACAAAAAGAAACAAAGCTGGACACCAATAGCTTGAACCTTAGAATATATGCCTGTGGTGTCTTTGTATTAGGATCTGCTTGGACTACTAAGTTCTTTGGAGTGCATCAACACTCGGTGACTTGGGTTAACTAACCCGGGATCATCAGCTGAAAGTCCACTATCAAGAGTAACCTAACTACAAGGCATTTAATAGCCCAAAGAGGTGCTGGGCATCAATGTTTTAAGAAGGAATGTGAGCCAAGTGTCTATAGTGAATAATGTGTCAAGTATAAAGAAAAGAAAATGAACTTGCTACACATGACACTCAAATAAAGCTTATGAACAAAATAATAGCCAAGGATAAAGAAATAATGAGAGGTCATAGCAGTATGTTACTTGAAGCTTGAAGGAGACTTTCTAGGCTTAAGAGTCAATAAAAAGTGAGTGTTTACATATCCACATAAAACCCCATGAACCACCAATAACACTCTACTAGCATGAACATCCTCTTCCATTTCATTCTTTCTTCTCAATAAATCTTTTCTTGCTTGGGGACAAGCAAGCTTTAAGTTTGGTGTTGTGATGACAAGTCATCTTAGCCTAGTTTCACTAGTCTTTTTCTTTTGTTTTCAAATGCATTATGCACTTTCTTGAGCCATAAGCAAGCCAATTGGGTGGATTTTCATGCTTCCTTTGATTTAATCAACCATAGATGAATTAATGCAATTTCATGAGGTTTTATGCTATAATTGTCACATATTATGAAAGAATGAATATCTCATGATTTTGAGCATAGCTTTGATGTGTTTGGTTTATTAATGATAGGTGAAGAAAGCTTGGAGAAAGGTTGAAGAAAGAAGGAATGGCTAGGAGGAAGAGAGGACAAAAAGTTTGAGCAAAAGTTTGCCTCAAACTTTAGCTCAAACTTTTGGAATAAGTGAAAATGAACCAGGGAGTAAAAAGCTTGACCAAAAGTTTGCCTCAAACTTTTGTGCAAACTTTTGGGCAAAAAGCTTGAGCAAAAGTTTGTCTCAAACTTTTTGGCAAACTTTTGGCATCACAAATCAACACCCTGGAGAGCAAAAGTTTGCGCCAACGTTTGCCTCAAACTTTTTGGCAAACGTTGGCGCCATGAACAACACACCCTGGAGAGCAAAAGCTTGCGCCAACGTTTGCCTCAAACTTTTTGGCAAACGTTGGCGCCATGAGTGTGCAAGGGGGAGCCAACGTTTGAGCAAAAGTTTGACCCCAAACTTTGGCTCAAATGTTGGTAGCAGCAAGGATGGGGTGGCTGATATGAAAAGTTTGAGTAAAAGTTTGCCTCAAACTTTTACTCAAACTTTTACTCAAGCTTACATGATTCCAAACCCGGTTCACTTCGGTTCTTCTCCAAACTCCAAGAGCAATCAACCAAGGCCTCTATCAACCCAATTTCATCAAGAGCAAAGGCCCAATTGAAGGCTTGAAGACCATTTGAAGAAAGTGTATAAATAGCTTAGGATTTAAGTTCTTCGGAAGCTTTCCTTTTAGTTTTCATAGAGAGTTTTCGGAGAGCTTTTGGTGTGGAGTGAATTTTAATTTCTAAGTCTCGGGGAAGGAGAATTAAATTCCCTTCCTCTTAGTTTTCTTGCTTTCAATTTCAATTACAATTGTCTTGGATCTTGGGTTGGAGAATTGAAGGAATTCTGTTTCAATCTCATCCTGAGACCTCTCTGTTTCTTTGCTGCACAATTGAATTTAAATTTCTATTAATTGCTTCTTCATCTACTTTCTCTGCAATTTACATTTCCTTTGCAATTGTTCTTGTTGGATCTAGGAAGGCATTGAGATCTAGACTTGGTTATCTAGTCTCTTGGGTCCTGAGATCTGAATTATCATTTTACATTCTCTGTTTACTGCTTTCAAGCTCATTTACATTTCTGTTTCAAGATCCGATTCAATCCAATTCATCTTCCACTCTTATGTTTGTTGCAATTTTACTTTTCCTTGTTTATTTCTGCAAATCCAATTCCAATTCCCTTTACAATTCAAGCCATTTACATTTCTTGCACTTTAAGATTCAGCAATTTACATTTCTTGCGTTCTAAGTTTCTGCCATTTAATTTCTTGTTCTTTAAGATTCAGCACTTTAAATTTTAGTTCTCTTTAATTTCATGCAATTTACCCATTCCCTTTACTTTCTATGCAATTTAAATTCTGTAAATCACAAATCTCTCAACCAAATCTTGATTCGCTTGACTAAATCAACCACTAAACTAAAATTGCTCAATCCTTCAATCCCTGTGGGATCGACCTCACTCCCGTGAGTTATTATTACTTGATGCGACCCAGTGCACTTGCCGGTGAGTTTTGTGTCGGATCATTTTCCGCACATCAGTGTGGACGCATAACCCTGCAAAAATCTTGATCTGTGCAGACACACAGCCCTGTGCGCTTGCACAAGTCGGAAAGGGTCATCTGTTGGGGCGCTAGCACACCCTGTGCGAGTGAACAGACCATATAATTTTTTGTACCTGTGCGTACGTACACCCCTGTGCATATGCACACTTTTAAAATCTTCCTGGGCGTGCGTACGGACACCCCTGTGTGGCCGCACACGCCCTGATTCTCAAATTTTAACTTTGTTTTCAACTATCTCCCCTTTCCAATAAGGTTGTGAGCTTCTATAACATCATTTTAAGGCTTGTGGACTTAATTTTGAGTATGGGCATATGAGAGATAACCTAGGATTTTAGTTGATGATTATTATGAAGAATTAGAAGACGGAGGTTTAAGTTTCGGGTGTAATGAGGATGGTTTGTTGGCTTGTGGAGGTAGATTGGTATGTAAATTGAGAAACTGAGGGACTAACGAGTCCGGAGTGGAATGGCTTATGGTGAACTTTAGAAATATGAATGTTGAGAGTGTGCCAGGAACTATATCCTTGGAATATTGAGAATTGATAATTGAAAGTGGATTAAGATGAGAAATGGTGACAACTGGTAATGATTTGAGGTGGATGGACTTGTTGGACGTGAAAAGTGTGCCAGGCACTATATCCTTGGAATGAATTGTGATGAGTTATGTGTAATTGTTGTTTTCCTTTTCTACCGCAAGAGTGGGTAGGCACTATATCCTCGAAATGGTAGTCTCCCAGGCACTATATCCTCGGAACAAGAGCGGGCCAAGCGCTATATCCTCGGAAGTGGCAGAAAGGCGACATCCGAAAGGCATTAGGATAGACATTCATCATATGCATTTCTTATATGCTTGTTTGCTTTGATTACTTGAGCCTGCCTAATTGTATAATATGCCTACTTGCTTCTTGAATTACTTGTTATATATTTGAATATTACTTGTGTTTTCCTTGCTTATATTATCTGTGTTTGTCTGGTGCTGAGGAGTGTAAGTAGGCGGTGGCGATGGGATCCCAGGGAGGATCGGTTGGTGAAGACTGTGGTATAGCGGTGTTATTTAGAATAGAAATTCCTTAAGATAGATTACCCGGTTTATTTATGTTAAGGTTTATATAACTATGCTTATCTGTTTTAGTATGCTTTAACATTGAATCTTGTGATGGATATGGAGGTTAGATTGCCTTTGGCGTCCCGGGGTCTTATATCCTACATCACTGGGCACTATTACCATACTGAGAACCTCCGATTCTGATACCATATTTCTGTTGTGCTTTTCAAGTGCAGGTCGCAACCTATCTTGGTGAGTTGCTCTGATGATGACAGAAGCGGAGAATCATGATACCTTTTGGAGTCTTTTTGGTTTATTTTGTTTATATATATATATCTCTCACTTTTGTATTTTGTTTTGCCTAGAGGCATGTATTGAGAGAACAAAACATGTACAAGCTCATCTGTTTTGATATATCTCATCTGTTTCTTGTGCTCTAAGTTAGAAGCTTTGCTAGTATGTGTTGCGCTTTTGAAATCCTATTTTTGAGCTATATCCTTCATCGGGCTTCTAGATTATACTATTCTTTCTATGTATATATATATACTATGTACGAGCTTAGAACTGTCGTAATCTCTGATTAACCTTTGCTTTACGACGCGAGGTAAAGCTTAGGCTAATTTGGGTGTTACATTTAGTGGCATCAGAGCGGTTCGTCGTCGTGAGCATGAGGGATGGACCGATTGTGCTTCATTGCATACTCTGTGTGTCTTTTTCTTTGATGCTATTAGGTTATCTACTTGATATTGCATAGCATGCTTGTTTGTGAGTGCCTGTTTGGGATAATTGAAGCACTAGGCTTTTAATATTGAGACTGATCACCTTGATATCGATTGTTTGGTGTAGACAGGAACCCAAATGGCTACTCGCAGATGAGGTCGTACACGTGCACGAGAGAGTTGGAATGAGCAACCGGCTGACAACCATGCCGAATTCATGGCGGCAATGGCGAACTTAGCAAATACCATGGAGGCTAATGCTGCTGCGACCCTGCAAGCTATGCAGAGATTAGGCCAACCGGCCGGAAACGAAAACAGGAATGGCGAAGGAAATGCGAATGACAATGCTAAAGGGAGTGGAGATAACACGGGAGGTGCTCCGATGACTTTGGCGACTTTTCTCAAGGTTCATCCTCCGATTTTTCGAGGTTCAACTAATCCCACGGAAGCAGATAATTGGTTTCAAGCTATGGAGCGTGCACTACAGGCACAACATGTCTCGAACAACCAATACGTGGAGTTTGCTGCTTATCAACTTCGGGAAGAGGCCTAGCATTGGTGGCAGTTAGAATGCCGCTTGCTACAACTTTAGAACGCTGATGTTCCTTGGGATGTATTTCAGACGGCCTTCTACAAGAAGTATTTTCCTGAGTCTGCAAGGGAAGCGAAGGAGATGGAACTGATGCAGCTAAAGCAAAGTTCCTTGTTTGTGGCTGATTATACAAGCAAGTTTGAGGAGCTTTGTAGGTTTTCTAGGGTATGTGAGGGTGCCCCGGAGACCTACGAGAGTTGGAATTGTGTCAAGTATCAAGGGGCTTGAAGGACGACATCATGACAGTTGTGGCTTCTATGGAGATCCGTGTTTTCTCCGATCTGGTGAATAAGGCAAGAGTAGTTGAAGAATACGCAAAGATGGTAGCCTCGTCAAAGGAGACTTCTGGAGGAAGTACTAGTAGGGAGCGTGATGATCACCTTCGGCCAAAGAGCTAGAACTTCAAGAGAGATGGACGCACTCCCCAGCATCTGCTAAGTCAAAAGAATTCTAGGAGGGACAACAATGCCCAGTTTCACTATATGAAAGGGAGTCGCCTGTGTTATGTTTGTGGACTACCTGGACACCTAGCCAAGAACTGTCGTCGTAAGAAAAACCAGAACATGGGTCAGAATCAACAGTCAGACTGTGTGGTTGCCATGGATGCACGTGATGCGATAGGGTCGGATCCTCCGACGGGAGGTAAGCGTATGTGTTGAGTATTATATTGCTTGGACCCGACAATAGCTTAGTTCTATCTTTTCCAAAGTCCCCGTTAGGATTACCAAAGCTTAGAGTTTTTTCGGGAGTGAACCATGGGAAAGGAGGATTCTAGTGGCAGTAGACGAGGATTTCGGACTTGTGGTGATGAACGATCAGAGTGGACGTGCCGAAATGGTTACCAGGGATGACTAGAAGTCTTGTCGGTACCCTGTATGGGTGATGGGTATGGTTCCGCACTAGTGGCAATGGAAATACCGACTAACGCCTTTATGGTTTTTAACTATGATTTTTGCCGTTTTAATATTTAGAATGATTTTCAAATCTGGTTTGGAGCTTTGGTTTAAATGATTTGGTTTTGAAACTAGGATGGGAACTTTTGATCAAAATATACGATTTAAAACTGGAAAGTGAGTTGTATGATTTTGTTAACTTGTGATCTTGAGTTTGTAATTTCACTTATCAAAAGGGGATTCAAATGGAAAGGTTTTGATTTACGGGCTTCAATGAATTAGGAAAATTATGCTTTAAAATGATTGATTTACAAATAAATGATTTTCGACTCTTTTGAAAAAGTTTTAATAAATGAACTCATTTATATGGAACTTGTTTTAAAGGTTTTGAACAGTAGTACAAATTGGTATTTGGTTTAACGGAAAGAATTTTGGATTCTTAACAACAATAATCAGAGTAACGCAGCGGAAGACGAGAGAGGACATCGACACATGATGCCAAGGCATCTTGGCTAGTTTTACAAGCCATTTTCAGTTTGTTTTAGAGTAGTTTCATGCATTTCTTAGGCAATAAGTAAGTATTTGGATGAGAATTTCATGCACACCTTAATTCATGCAAACTTAGTTATTTATGTGCTTTTCATAAGATTTTATGCAACTTGTGTTTGATGATTTAATGATGCAAAGATCTTGTGAATTATAGCAAACTTTGATGCAAATGTTTGGTTGATGATAGATGGAAAGGAAGCTAAGAAATGGGAAGGCAAAGAGGCAATAAGAAGGCCATGAAAGTAGGCAAAGGGAAGCAACGTTGGAGCCAAAGTTGGTGCTCCAACGTTGCTGGAAACGTTGCTCCCCACAGCCTGAAGGGATATACTTCCAACAAGAATAACTTGAGCTACAATGCTCCAAATGAGGTGATTTCAATAGCATTGAAAAGTAGGAATCGAAAGCTTTCCAAGCATATATGGCACTACATAGTGGACAATAAAATTGAGGGAGAAAACTGCCCCGAAAAGTGCATAAACGAACATGGTACCAACCTGTAGTAAGGCCAGCTGACCTCTGCACCTTCGATGGAGTATAACTCAAGCTTTGGAGCACCAATTGATGCACTTTCAACGGCATTGGAAAGTAGACATTCAGGGCTTTCCATCAATATATAATAGTATGGGGTGAACAGTACGTTTCAGCTTCCAAATCAGGTAATGTTCCCAACGTTGGTGTAAACAGTGGTGTGCCAACATTGCCTCCAACGTTGCACACCGACGCCAGCGACCCTGTCCCCTTCAAAGGAGCATAACTTGAGTTGAAGTTGTCTAATTGAGGTGATTCTAGTTGGGTTGGAAAGCTGACATTCAGATCTTTTCAACCATATATAATAGTCTATAGTGGGCATCAAATTGGCAACATTGACAAGAGGACAAAGTGACGTCTCAAGGCTTGATGTGCAACATTCAGATTTGGAATTTGAGAATTTAGCATCCACACGCACGCGTAGGTGACGCGCACGCGTGGATGTGCAAACGTTGGAGGCCAATGTTGCCTCAAACGCTAGCCTCCAACGTCCGCGATAAGATTTCAGAAATGGGAGTTGGGAATTTTGCATCGACGCGTACGTGTCAATGACGCGTACACGTGAACATACTGTTTCAGCCCAACCACGCGCACGCGTACGGCACGCGCACGCGTGAAATGGTAAATTTGACCATTCAGGCGTACGCGTAGGTCATGCATACGTGTGAATAGAAGAACGTTGGTCCTCCAACTTTGAGTCAAACGCCAATGACAGTAAGGAGAACTGAATTTTCAAAGCGGCGTTTGATTCTCAAACGTGATCACCAATATTAAGGCCAATTCAATTCCAAATTGCACCTATGCCCAATATGAAAGTGAGTTGCCAATGCCCATCACTGGAGAATTGCTCCTAACTACTTCAACCAAGGCCCACTTCCAAATACTTGATCCAATTGAAGATGAGAAGAGGTTATAAATAGAAGAATTGTTGAAGATTGAAGGAGCTCTCGGGAGGCCCTAAAGGGGCTCTGGAGGTTCAGACCCTGATTTTCATTTTCTCTGCAATTTTTCCCTTAGTTTGATGTACTTTCTTTTTCTACAACATTTCCTTTTGTAATTTCTTATTTTTTCTGCACTATTCTTTTTCTGTAAAATTGAATTGAGATATGAACAACTAACCCCATTTCATTGGGTTAGGGAGCTCTGTGTAAATTCAATGGATCAATACTAGTTTTCATTCTTCTTCTTCTTTCTCTTCTCTTGATTTTACTAGAAAGCTTTTGTTCTTCATTTTATTGGATAGTTATCTTGGAAAAGAAGCTATTCATAATTGGATCTCCTCGGAACCTTAGGAGAGGAATGAGGAGATCATGCTAGAATTGCTTTCTCACATTGGATTAGATTGGGGTTTGGATGGATATAGTGACATGTAATACTACCAATACTTTGATCTATAAATTTGTGTGATATAATCAGTGACCAAACTTCATCTCTTCCCATGAGCACTTAAATCAAGGAATTGGGCAATTATTCATGCTTAGAGAGATTAGAATACCAAGGAATTGAGATCTAATCACTTAAGATTTCCAAGGAGATCAATGAATGCATTGATTGAGGAAGAGATGAGAATGAATTTGATCCAAAGAATTCTCACATCTCCTGACCCCAATAAATTTTTCCATCTCTAATCTACCCATTCTTTTACATTCTGTCTTTAATTTCATGCTTAATCCCCATTTTCCTTTACTTTCTTGCAATTTAAGCTTCTGTCATTTAATTTCTAGCAATTTAATTCCTGTTCATTTACTTTCTTACAATTTAAGTTTCCCGCCAATTTACTTTCTGCAATCCCAACCCAAATTTTGATTCCGCTCAACTAGTATAATTCTTCAATTAACATTGATCAACCAACCAATCCCTGTGGGATTCGACCTCACTCTTTTGTGAGTTTTTACTTGACGACAATTCGGTGCACTTGCTGGTAGGAAATTTGTTGAGAGGCAAATTTTTGCAAATCAAATTTATGGCGTCGTTGCCGGAGATTGTTTTTGTATTGACAATTATTAAATTGGAGGATAACTAGATTGAGAATTTTTCTTTTCTTTTGTAAATAGTTTTTGTTTCAGCTTGTTGATATTATTCTCTGCACTTTAAGCTGTTTGTGATATTGCCTCACTAAGAATTCCTCATTTGTGATAATGGAGATTCCAATTTCTTTTGGTGATTATTGTTTGAGACAGAGCTTTTTGCAAGAAAGAAATGATCACCCATCATCTTTTGGTCAATCAAAATTCATGAGAAACTTTCCACCACCACAGAATGATTCACATCATTATGCTCATGGTGGATGGGAAAATCAAGAACATGAAATGGGGTACTTTCCAGAGTAACAACATAGTTCATATTATAATGACAACTGCAGAAATTTTAACTTGGGAAGGAATTTTAATGTTGCATACCCCATGTATCAAGGACTAACATCCCGTAATTGTCCAACTAATGCACCTCCAGAAAATCTCCTAGAAGTTGCAATAGAAGAACTCTCCAAGAGATACCACTTCATTGCCCAACTCAGTGTGTTTTTAGGGCAAAATATAAGAGAGGTGATTGAAGATGTGGAGATCTCAAGGAGAAATCAGGAAGAGCAAATGAGACAATTGGCACAATATTTTGTTGAGGAATCAACCAATGTCTTCCCTTGGCCAGAGGAAGAATATCATGCCATCAATCTAAGGAGTGGAGAAGTGCTTAATGAGGGTAAAATTGAGGAATCGGTAGAGCAAGTAAAAGAGATCCTTGTACCAAGTGAGTCACCAATTCAAGAAGCTCTTGATGAAAAAGATGCTCCAATTGTCCAACAACACCCAAGTTCTGAGATCAAAGATGTGAAGGCAGTAGAAACAAGCACCAAAATGAGGATTTTGACCGAGAAACAAGGGACCAGATCCATAAAAAAGAGAATGTCAAAGAACAATCCAACTGCTGACCCAACAAGCAAGTTCACTCAAGCCAATTACAAAAGAAAGCTTGCTGGAAAGAAGCACTTAAAGCAAGGGGCATTAACTGGTCCCTCCTTCCACTTGAGGTCATTCCTCTTAACAAACTGGAAGAAGAGGAAGAAACTCATGACCAAAATGTCAAGCTAATGACATTAAAAGAGCGCTTGTTGGGAGACAACCCAACCAAAGGTAGTTTTCTTTTCCTAGTTAATTCAATAAAAGAGTTAAGTAGATTCTCTGTATTGCAAAGAGTTAAGTTTGGTGTTTCATACCAAAACAATCCAAGGGTGAATGTGTAATTCTAAGTTTGGTGTTGCACCAAAGATTTCATTAAAGAACACATTGTAACCCTCAGCATGACTAGTCACTAGCTCCAACCAATCAGGGAAACTACTTAACAACGGTTTCATTTTTAGTTCATAGTTTATTTTTCTAGTTCATAGTTGTTTTCTTAATAAAAGCACATGAGGTTTCTTCATGTATTCAATCTGCTGCATTAGGCAAGGAACTAAGTTTGGTGTTCACACACCAAATTCAGTTCAGAGATTCACAAGCATACATGCATGCTAACTCTTTTTCAAGTACTTGAGGAACAAGCAACTTCCAATCATTTTGCAGGAATTCAATCAATCTCTTGGAAAAACTATGCACCATCATCCAAGGAGACAAAGAAGGATGCAAAAGCTATGGATGAAAATGACAAGGAAGAAACAAGAAGACACCAAGAGGTTGTATTGTACTTAACTGTCTCTAATTTATAGTGCTTGAATTAGAAGTATGATTGTATCCTATTTTCATGAACCTTTACATTTTGTTTGTCTTTGCTTATTGTCAATTTTGGGCTGCTAGTCAAAGTAACTGCTTCATTTTTATCTTGCTTGAATTGTATGCTGTGTCCTTGAGCTCAATAAAAGAGTTTATGAGAATTTACTGTGAAAGACAAGAGTGAAATCCAATATGCAAAATTAAGTCCTAGTGTTATGGTGGTATTTGTTAGCTAAGTTGGTTCATCAATAAGGTACAAGGCTAAGATATCTCTTGAATTATGAGCTTGAAGTGCATTCTTTAAGACTTAAATGAATTAATAAAGATCCTAAAAAGAGAAAAAGAAAGAAAAGAGCAGAAAATAAAGCTAGGCACCAATAGTTTGGATCTTGAGGCATGTGTCTGTGATATTTTTGTGCAAGGATCTGCTTAGATGAGTAAGTTCTTAGGAGTGCTTCATCACTTGACAACATAGATTAACTAACCTGGGATTGTCAACTGAAAGTCCACTATCAAGAGCAATCTTGTCAGAAGGCATTTAGCAACCCAAAGAGGTGCTGGACACCAAGGTCTAAGGAATGAATAATAAACCATGTGCCTGTGGTGTGTATGTGCTGAGGAGAGACTTGGGTGATTAAGTCCTTAGGGGTGTTTCAACACCTATCATCTTGAACCAACTGGTTTGGGAGTGTTGGCTGAAAACCTGTCCTAAAGAGTTGTCTCAACACATAACACTTAGCTACAGAAAGCAATAAGCTCTAAAGAAGGAAAGAAAACAAAAATAGAGAAGCTAAGGGTCAGAAATAAGAGTCTCATAGAAAGGCAGTAGAGTGAAAATTCAAGAGCATATGAGAGCTTAGAAACCAGCATGAACATGAACCTAAGTTGCCATGCATAAAACTCCATGAACCAAGGACTTAAATTCTCTGAATAAGGATTTGTATCTCTTGTATTTTCATGTTTTGTCACTTGCTTGAGAACAAGCAAGATTTAAGTTTGGTGTTGTGATGCCAGGGCATCTTGGCTAGTTTCACAAGCCATTTTCAGTTTGTTTTAGAGTAGTTTCATGCATTTCTTAGGCAATAAGTAAGTATTTAGATGAGAATTTCATGCACACCTTGATTCATGCAAACTTGGTTATTTATGTGCTTTTCATAAGATTTTATGCAACTTGTGTTTGATGATTTAATGATGCAAAGATCTTATGAATTATAGCAAACTTTGATGCAAATATTTGGCTGATGATAGGTGGAAAGGAAGCTAAGAAAAGGGAAGGCAAAGAGGCAACAAGAAGGCCATGAAAGTAGGCAAAGGGAAGCAACGTTGTTGCTGGAAATGTTGCTCCCCACAGCCTGAAGGGGGTATACTTCCAACAAGAATAACTTGAGCTACAGAGCTCCAAATGAGGTGATTTTAAAAGCATTGAAAAGTTGGAATCGAGAGCTTTCCAGGCATATATAGCACTACATGGTGGACACTAAAATTGAGGGAAAAAACTGCACCGAAAAGTGCATAAACGAACATAGTACCAACCTGTAGTAAGGCCAGCTGACTTCTGCACCTTCGATGGAGTATAACACGAGCTGTGGAGCTCCAAATGATGCGCTTTCAATGGCGTTGGAAAGTCGACATTCAGGGCTTTCCATCAGTATATAATAGTTTGGGGTGGACAGCACGTTTGAGCTTCCAAATCTGGCAATGTTTCCAGCGTTGGTGTAACGATTGGTGTGCCAACGTTGCCTCCAACGTTGCACACCAACGCCAGCGACCCTGTCCCCTTCAAAGGAGCATAACTTATGTTGTAGATGTCCAATTGAGGTGATTCTAGTTGGATTGGAAAGCTGACATTCAGATCTTTCCAACCATATTTAATAGTCTATAGTGGGCCTCAAATTGCCAACGTTGACAAGAGGACAAAGTGACATCTCAAGGCTTGATGTGCAACATTCATATTTGAAAATTAAAAATTTAGCATCCACGCGCACGCGTAGGTGATGCGCACGCGTGGATGTGCGAACGTTGGAGGCCAACGTTACCTCAAACGCTAGCCTCCAACATCTGCGATAAGATTTCAGAAATGGGAGTTGGGATTTTTGCATCGACGCGTACGCATGAACATACTGTTTCAACCCAACCACACACACGCGTTAGGTCACGCGTACGCGTGAATAGCAGAACATTGGCCCTCCAACATTGATTCAAATGCCAATGACAGCAAGCAGAACTGAATTTTCAAAGCGGCATTTGATTCAATATTTTCCCTCAAATGTGATCACCAACGTTAAGGCCAATTCAATTCCAAATTTCACCTATGCCCAATATGAAAGTGAGTTGCCAATGCCCATCACTGGAGAATTGCTCCTAACTGCTTCAACCAAGGCCCACATCCAAATACTTGATCTAATTGAAGATGAGAAGAGGGTTATAAATAGAAGAATTGTTGAAGATTGAAAGAGCTCTCGGGAGGCCCTGAAGGGGCTCTGGGGGTTCAGACCCTGATTTTCATTTCCTCTGCCATTTTTTCCTTTAGTTTGATGTACTTTCTTTTTCTGCAACATTTCCTTTTGTAAGTTCTTACTTTTTCTCCACTACTTTTATTTTTCTGTAAAATTAAATTGAGCTATGAACAACTAACCCCATTTCATTGGATTAGGGAGCTTTGTCTAAATTCAATGGATCAATACTAGTTTTCATTCTTCTTCTTCTTTCTTTTCTCTTGATTTTACTAGAAAGCTTTCGTTCTTCATTCAATTGGATAGTTATCTTGGGAAAGAAGTTATTCATAATTGGATCTCCTCGAAACCTTGGGAGAGGAATGAGGAGATCATGCTAGAATTACTTTCTCACATTGGATTAGATTGGGATTTGGATGGATATAGTGACATGTAATCCTACCAATACTTTTATCTATAAATTTGTGTGGTTTAATTAGTGACCAAACTTCATCTCTTCCCATGAGCACTTAAATCAAGGAATTGGGCAATTATTCATGCTTAGATAGATTAGATTACCAAGGAATTGGGATCTAATCACTTAAGATTGCCAATGAGATCAATGAATGCATTGATTGAGGAAGAGATGAGAATAAATTTGATCCGGAGAATTCTCACATCTCCTGACCCTAATAAATTTTCCCATCTATGATCTACCCATTCTTTTAAATTCTGTCTTTAATTTCATGCTTAATCCCCATTCCCCTTTACTTTCTTGTAATTTAAGCTTCTGTCACTTAATTTCCAGCAATTTAATTTCTGTTCATTTACTTTCTTGCAATTTAAGTTTCTCGCTAATTTACTTTCTACAATCCCAACCCAAATTTTGATTCTTCTCAACTAGTATAATTCTTCAATTAACATTTATCAACCAACCAATCCCTGTGGGGTTCGACCTCACTCTTTTGTGAGTTTTTACTTGACGATAATCCGGTGCACTTGCCGGTAGGAAATTTGTTGAAAGGTAAATTTTCGTGAACCAGCACGGTGGAGTGATTACGAACGAGATGCTTTGGCAACTTGTTGGGTTGGTAACTGACAAACCCCAATTTGACGGTTTGTTTTGCCTTGAATTTAGAACATTTTGATAACCTTTTGTCACCTTTAGCCTAAGAATTAGCATGGTTTTGTTATCTCTTCCATGATTGTGCTTAAGTGTAAAAACATGCTTTTTAAGCCTTGTCTTGGTGAATTCTAGTTTCTGTTTGATTCCATACGATGCCTTGATGTGTTTGCTAGTAACCTCAGGTTGAAACTAGGCATGGATCAAAGGAAGCAAGGAAGGAAGCAAGGAAGGAAGCACACAAGTGGAGAGAAGCATAAAAAAGTAAAAAAAAAGCAAAGTCAGCCATGCACGCGCACGCGCACAAGGCGCTCGCGCGCACATTGCAGAATCGACCAGGGACGCGCACGCGTACCATGCGCGCACGCGCCGATGATGGCACATGACCTCATTAATGCAACACGTGCCTGGCGATTTGAGAGGGTTTCTGAACCCATTTTTGGCGCCAAATTGCTAAGGGAAAGGAATAAAAGGATGAAGGATTAAGGAGGAGGCATGAATCATTCATCACTGAGGATCAATTGATCACTTTAGAAGTTAGTTACCAATTAGCTTAGAGTTAGTTTCTAGAGAGAGAAGCTCTCACTTCTCTCTAGGATTAGGATTAGGTTTAGGTTAATCTCCCTTCTTAGATCTAGGTTTAACTCATGCTTTGATTCACTTTTCATTTACCAATTCTTAATCTTCTCCTCTTCCTCTTTCTATTTGTGTGCTTTAATAATTGTAATTCTCCATTTTGTTTTGGATATATTGTTGTTCCTTGGTTTCCTTTCAATAATACAATTTGAGGTAATTCATGATAATTGTGATTTCCTTGATTGTTGTTGTTAATTCTTTACATTCAATTGTAGTTAGAATTCATTCTTGTTGTGATTGACTATACTTTTCTCTTATGCCTTCCAAGTGTTTGATGAAATGCTTGATGGGATTTTTGTGTAGATTTTGTTCCTCTTGGCTTAGGTAGAGTAATTAGTGACACTTGAGTTATCTAATTCCTTTGTTGATTGATAATTGGAGAGATTGCTAATTGATTTGAAAGCCTCTAAAGCTAGTCATTCCTCTAGGAGTTGATTAGGACTTGAGAAATCAAATCAATTCATCCACTTGACTTTCCTTTAATTAGTATGGGTTAACTAAGTGGTAGCAATGAACAAATCTCATCACAATTGAAAAGGATAACTAGGATAGGACTTCTAATTTTCATACCTTGCCAAGAGCCTTTTATAGTTGTTAGTTTACTTTCTTGCCATTTATCTTTCATGCTCCTTATCAAAAACCCCAAAATAACTCATAACCAATAACAAGACACTTTATTGTAATTCCTAGGGAGAACGACCCGAGGTTTGAATACTTCGGTTTATAAATTTTAGGGGTTTGTTTTAGTGACAAACAACTTTTTGTATGAAAGGATTAGTGATTGGTTTAGAAACTATACTTGCAACGAGAATTCATTTGTGAAATTCTAAACCATCAAAAATCCAATCATCAAAATGGCGCCGTTGCCGGGGAATTGCAATGGTGTTATGTTATTGGTTATTGTACATATGTGAATAGTGTAAATAGTTTGTCTCTTGCTTGTTTACTAGATTTTGCTAGTTTTATTTTGTTTTTCCATAATGAATTCTCACTTTGGCTTTGAGTTTGGTTCTAAGTGTGTTGTAGGAAATGTGGACTTTAATGGCAACATGCACCAAGGATGGAACACTCCAAGATGGGAGGAGCCTCAAGGAATTGATCACTCCTATTGGCATCAACCTCCGGACACTTATAGGTATAACCCTCATCCTAATGCATGTCAATTCAATGGCTATGGTGAATCACCTTGTGACTTCCAAGCACCACCACCATATGCCTATGAATCTCATCCTCAACATGAACCTCAACCATTCTCACAAGCCTTTCATCACCAAGCACCACCCTATGATCCATATCCACCACATGACCAATCACCCATATCATATTCTTATGACCACTATGAGCAAGAACCCTTAGAATCACCGCAACCCTACCAAGATTGCTACCAAGGACCACCTCAATGCACACCGTTTCCACAATTTTACCAAGAGAAACCACCTTCTTACCATAAAAACTCTCTCCAAATTAATGAACCGTCCTACTCACCCCAAGCCCCAATAGACGATCCTCTCATCTTGTTACTTCAAGGACAAGAAGCCATGAAGCGGGATACACTTGAGTTTGTGACCAATTTGACCAAGGTGGTGCACACTTTGCCCACCAATGCTTGAATACTCAAGGTACTTCCGTGACCACATGTGAAAAGTCAAAAGAAGAGCAAAGCATGAAGGAGAAATTGGGAAATTTGGTGGAGAAGGAGGAGTCAAATTTTGTATTGGAGCAACTAGAGGAACCTATAATCATTGACGAAAAGGAGGAAGTGGTTGAAGATTTAGGAGATGTTGAAAGTCCAAGGGAATGTAGCCTCATGGAGCACTCTTCCAAGGAGCTCGATATTGAAGTTGAAGAAGGTGCGCAACCTCCAAGGCATCTCATCGTTGGAGACTTGGAAGAGGCTTATCAAGAGATGGATTCAATCATGGAAGAATTTCTCTCTACAATGGAATCCTCTCCCATTGGACATGGAATTGAAAGTATAAAAGAGTGTGCACAACCTCCCATACCCTTGGTGAGCAATGAGAAAGAGAGCTACCAAGAGGAGAACGTTGGCATGGTGTATATTGAAATTGAAGAATATGAAGAGGTTGATCAAGAGATGACCTCGTTCATCAATGAATTTCTATCCAAAATTGAATCGCCTCTCATTAAACAAGATGAAGTTCTTGAAGATAACACCAAGCCACGTAACAAAGAGGATAAGGTTGAAAGTGAGAAGAATTGTGAAGAGGTGGAAATACACAAAGAAGAGCACAAGAAAGTAGACCTTGCATTGTCTAAGTGTGGGGAAGACCCTCTTCCCAAGTCACCATCCAACACAACATTCAAGTGGGTAAAATTCTTATCCATAAGCTTTACTTTCTCGCTTGAATATGGTTTGATTGAAACGGATGGACAACTTAGAGCTCTTTGTGGAATTAAAAGCAAGAATGAGTTGTGTAGTGGTTGCAAGTTAGGAATTAGGCTCATTGAGGTCAAAGCTTCAAGGTATAGGGATGATGGTGGGACAAGAATTACTTTATATGGATCTAGGAGGAAGCATTGGTGGAGTAAAGAGAATTCTATGAGTCAATCACCTCTATGTCAACCGCTCATCCGACAAAACCATGAAACTCAACTAACGGATGGGTGTGAAGACAAGATATGGGATCCCGGTTCGCTAAATGAAGACCAACTATGGGGACTCATATCTTGGGTAGAACTTTGCCCAAGCTTGATGAATATGGTTGGAAATTCTGTCAACCAATTGAGGAGCAAAGATCCTTGGAGATTCAGGGATGAGTACAAACATAAGCCACCATGACAATAAGCATCTCAAGAATGTCCAACTTAAGAACTTAAACTAAAAGTGCTAGGTGGGAGACACCCCACCATGGTAAACTCTTTCCATTCCCTTTTAAATTTGCCTAATAAGTGATTTGAGTTACCATTGTAGGTAGATGTTTCATACAAATTTGTTTGTACAATTTAATTGTTAGCTTAGTCACATGCATGTTGTGTTTCGTAGTAGATGAATAATATCAAAAATTGCATTTTTGTGAATTGTATGATGGTCGAGTGAATAAGAGTTGTGAACACTAAGGGGAGCACCCAGCAAGTTTTTTTTTCAAAAAAAAAAAAAAAAAAAAAAGAGATAGAGATGAAGAAATGGGCATGGACGCGCGCGCGTAACGTGCGCGTACGCGTCCTGACGCGCATGCACCATAAGCCACATTCCAGAGAGTTGGGCCTCTCCTGGGCTAGCGTTGTGCCTCTAGCCCAACTCATTCCACGCTGACGCGCGCTACGTGCGTACGCGCATATACAGCTATGGGGAACTACACGCGTACGCGCACTTGCCGCGTCCGCGTCGATTCGCTGCTGCAACTTCTGGGCCAATATCCAGAGAGTTGCGCTAAATTTGGGCCAACTTTAAGCCCCCAGCTCAACTCACCTCGCGCGGATGCGCACAGGCCGCGAGCGCGCATATATGCCAGAAGCAGGAAAAGACGCGAGCGCACTCATCGCGCTTGCGCGTCCTACGATAAACTGTCAATGCACGCGGACGCGTACTTGCCGCGTGCGCGCAAATCTCGTGGCGCGACTTCCAGGCCATTCTCCAGAGAGTTAGGCCTGGGTTGGGCCAACTCTAAGCCCCTAGCCCAACTCCATGCACGCGTGCGTGCACGGTACGCGCACGCGCCCTTCCCTATTTCGCTCACCCTCGCCTAAGCGCGTTGTACGCGCACGCGTAAGACCCCATTTTTCCTCCATGGGCGCGGACGCGCAAGGTGCGCGCACGCGCCAATTCAAATATCGGGATAACCCTAGCTCGCGAGGCACACTGCGCAGTCGCGCAACCATCCCTCTCAACCTCCATCTTCTTCCCCTCGCCCCATCTACCATCGCAGCAGCAGCACCCCCTCCGCCGCCGCCCCGTCTTCACTGCTGGCGGCACGCTTCCCCCTCTCTGCCCCCCTTCACAGCCTCCTTTCCTTTCCTTCTCACCATCACCCCTCCCCCTCCCCTCAGTTTCTCATCCCTCCAGCCGCACCGCCGTGCAACCCCCTCTGCCAACTTCGCTCCCCTCTGTCCTCACCGCCACCGTTGAAGGCGGCGCAATTTCTGCTTCTGTGGCCCCCTGCTCCCGTATTCCTTTTCCATTCTTAGTCCCCTTCTGCTCCCAGGTTCCTGCTCCATTTCTGCTATCTTTGTTGCTATTTTCTCTTTTTATTTGTTCATTTATGTTAATTCCTAGAATTGCATGTTCGTTAGTTAGAATTGGAATGTTGTATGTTAGGATTAGTTAGAAATACTTGCGGTTAGGTAGCTAGGACTGGATAGAGGATTCTAGGCCTGTTAAGTGCTCCGTATGTGCTTACTTGCTGTTTGTCTGTTTGTATGTTGTATGTTGGTTTTGGACTGCTTTTTATGCACTTCTTGTTGCCTGAATGCTGTACCACTGTTGCTGTGCTTAATTGATGCTGCTTTCTTACTGTTTGTGCTATTCTGCTATCCGGGAACGTCCAATTTTCAGCCGGAATGCTGCCCGATTTTCAAGAAAATTAGTTTCACTTCGATTTTTTTTTATTTTCAGTTTTGGGCAAATTTCCGTTTCCCTTTTGACTTCCCGGATTTGCACAATCATGATTGCTCTTTGATAATGATATCCTGTACATGTCTTCTTTGTTACATGCTAATTGTTTCATATATTCTATCATATTCTTTTCAGGATGTCGGATAAAGGCAAAGCCGTAGCCACCACCTCCAAAACGAGAAAACACTCTACCCCCTCCATTCCTTCCATCTACAAGAATTATGCTCGGAATCCATTGCAGGACGAGGATAAAGAGAATCAGCAGTTGCCTTCCACCAATCCTGGCAAATTCCCCAATCTCTACTGTGAGCTTCGGTTCTCTAGATATCGGACCACGAAGCTGAATGTTGAGAAGAAGTTGCTCCTACCTAATGATGTGAGACGGCGCATTAATGGTCGGATCCTTGAGTTAGGTATCGATTTTGTTGACCGGGACTTGGGTGACATCAATATCTCTTGGGTGAAGGAATTTTACTGCAACTTCTTCCGTCCGACCTTGGATTCAGTTCAGGTGAGGGGTAGAGAGATTCTGCTCACCGAGGCCGCCATTGGGGAGGCACTTCATTGCCGCCACATTCCACATGACCAGTGTGCCCATCATCAGGCTGAGAGAGCCATCCACACCATGACTTTTGATTATGAGGCGCTTCGGCGCGTGATTGGGATACCTGAGGCTTCTTGGGTTATAGATGCGGGCAACACAAAGCCAAAGGGGATGTTGTTCAATCATTTGACTAGGGAGGCCAAGACTTGGCAGATGATCTTCGCCCACTACGTCCTGCCTACCACCCACTTTTCTGAGGTCCCCATGGAGATGCTTCTGCTGATCGGGTGTGTTATGGAAGGGAAGGATGTCTCCTTCCCTAGACTTATCCGACAGTGCATGTGGTGGGCGCATATTCGTGGCCTACTCCCGTTCCCTACCTTGGTCACGAGTATGGCAGCCCTGGCCGATGTCCTGTGGTCAGATGATGATGTGCGACCACCACCAGCTGATGCAGATGACAGGGAGATTACTATCCCCTGGGGTGTTTGGGTGCACGAGAAGCCACCTGCTAGCCGCCGCTCTCGGGCCCGGGCTACCATAGGGACACCTTCACCACCAGCCCCAGCAGCTGGCCCATCATCTTCTACAGCTGCAGCTCCTCCACCATCTACAGACCCTCCGGCAGCACCTGAGCCTACATATCTCCTGGTCCAGCGTCTCTTCCGGTTCCTAGAGCGAGAGCGACACCATGTCAGATGCTGTCTGGATCGGATGGACCAGGCCCTTATCTCTCTGGGCGCCGAGCTACCTCCGCTTCCCGATTCTCCGGCCTCCGATGAGCAGGATCATCCGGAGGAGGACGCGGAGGCACCGGTTCAGCAGGATGCCCCTGCCACTACAGAGCCACCTCAGACTCAGGAGGAGCCTGTTCCTCAGCCTGTTCCTCAGCCGGTCCCACAGCCACAGACAGAGCCAGAGCCTATCGTTGCACCTCCCACTGATCCTTCGGTTTAGCATCGAGGACGATGCTTGGTTTTAAGTGTGGGGAGGGCACCGGTAGCATTATTTGGGAATCGGTGAACTCTTTTTCGGCCTAGTTATTTCATTTTGCACATTTTTGTATATATTTTGATGCATTTCTAGTTTGCTTTGGATACTTTTATTGCTTATTTTGGATTTTAGATATTTTGATGCTTTTGGATACTTTTAGATATTTTGGATGATAGATTCCATATTTTAGTTTGATTTTTCTTTATACATTTTCGCATATCTCCTTTTATATATTCTCCTTTTAGTTTGTGGTTTGTGGTTGTGATTAGAAATCATGTTTTAAGTAAAACTTAGTCACCCTTTTTGCATAAGAAATTGGTTTTGAGTGAAAAAGAAAAGGGTAAACTAAGAAAAATTTTTTTGAATTTTTCAATCACAACAATGCTTAGTCAAACATTGAGGTTTTTTTCAAGAAAGTTTAAATATAGGGCATTAACCCAATTGATTGAAAGAAAATTTTTGAAACTTGCTTGAAATTCATACCTTGTGAAGCATGTATTGAATTGAGAACACAAGCTTGTGAGACTTGAGCCTACTGATGTGGTTACATTTTATAACCACTTATTCTCCATTCTTGTGTGAAATTGTTCTCTTTCCATGATTGTGATCCTTAATTTGCTTGATTCTATATATCCGTTTATTTCTTGTGTTTGTGCATTTATATGATTGAGGCCATTATTTCATTTGCCACTTACCCAAATAGCCAACCTTTTACTCTCCATTGTTAGCCAATTTTGAGCCTATGCTTAACCAACTCATCCTTATTTTAGCTCATTACAAGCCCAAGGCGGAAAACCAATGAAAAGTCCTTGTTTGGATCTTTGATTAGCTTAGGCTAGTGAGAGTGTGTATTATTCAAGTTGGTGAGGCTTGGGAACATTGGACGGGATAGAAAGGGGCAATACACTTGTATGTTTAGGAATTGGGCACATACTCATGTATTAATCAAATATAGAGACCTTATGCATTGATGTTCTTGTATTTAGTTTGAAAGAAGAAAAAGAAAAAAATATATATAAGAAAAAAAAAACATGAATGATGAAAAGAAAAGAAAAAAAATGTATGTAAAAAAAAAAAAAAAAAAAAAGGGGGGGACAAAATGCCCCAAAGTGAAGTCAATAAAAAGGAATCAATGCATAAGTGTTGTGAAATGAAAGGAAAATGCATGAAGTATGTAAGAAAAAGTGAAGAATGGGTAGTTAGAATAGCTCGCATTTGTATAGGTCATTAATTAGGTTAGGTGGGAAAGTCTATGCTAATCAAAGACTCAAATCCTAGCCCACTTGACCATAAATGATCCTACCTTGACCCTAACCCCATTACAACCTAAATGAAAGACCTCATGATGAATGTATGCACGCATTGAATTGATTGTTAGAAGAAAATCAAATCTTGGAAAACATGATTAGAAGAGAATTGAGTGGATTAACCCTTAAACACTTGAGTGAATAGAGCGGATACACATCCGGTGAGGGTTCAAAAGTTCAATTACATGCATTTCACCTATATTATCTATATTCTTGCAAGTTTGAACTCCTTTTAACAATTCAATACAATTGTGGTTTGGACTTGGTCCTTATTACTTAGCTCTTGTACTTACACATGCTCTCTTGGGAATTGATTTGTTTGAACTAAGCATTTCCAATTGCCTTAGATAGTTGCATTTAGATAGGACTCATATAGTTTAGTTGCATTCAATAAATGCCATACCCCTTAGTTCCTTCTTATTTTAGCATGAGGACATGCTAAGGCTTAAGTGTGGGGAGGTTGACAAACCCCAATTTGACGGTTTGTTTTGCCTTGAATTTAGAACATTTTGATAACTTTTTGTCACATTTAGCCTAAGAATTAGCATGGTTTTGTTATCTCTTCCATGATTGTGCTTAAGTGTAAAAACATGCTTTTTAAGCCTTGTCTTGGTGAATTCTAGTTTCTGTTTGATTCCATACGATGCCTTGATGTGTTTGCTAGTAACCTCAGGTTGAAACTAGGCATGGATCAAAGGAAGCAAGGAAGGAAGCAAGGAAGGAAGCACACAAGTGGAGAGAAGCATAAAAAAGTCAAAAAAAAAGCAAAGTCAGCCATGCACGCGCACGCGCACAAGGCGCTCGCGCGCACATTGCAGAATCGACCAGGGACGCGCACGCGCCGATGATGGCACATGACCTCATTAATGCAACACGTGCCTGGCGATTTGAGAGGGTTTCTGAACCCATTTTTGGCGCCAAATTGCTAAGGGAAAGGAATAAAAGGATGAAGGATTAAGGAGGAGGCATGAATCATTCATCACTGAGGATCAATTGATCACTTTAGAAGTTAGTTACCAATTAGCTTAGAGTTAGTTTCTAGAGAGAGAAGCTCTCACTTCTCTCTAGGATTAGGATTAGGTTTAGGTTAATCTCCCTTCTTAGATCTAGGTTTAACTCATGCTTTGATTCACTTTTCATTTACCAATTCTTAATCTTCTCCTCTTCCTCTTTCTATTTGTGTGCTTTAATAATTGTAATTCTCCATTTTGTTTTGGATATATTGTTGTTCCTTGGTTTCCTTTCAATAATGCAATTTGAGGTAATTCATGATAATTGTGATTTCCTTGATTGTTGTTGTTAATTCTTTACATTCAATTGTAGTTAGAATTCATTCTTGTTGTGATTGACTATACTTTTCTCTTGTGCCTTCCAAGTGTTTGATGAAATGCTTGATGGGATTTTTGTGTAGATTTTGTTCCTCTTGGCTTAGGTAGAGTAATTAGTGACACTTGAGTTATCTAATTCCTTTGTTGATTGATAATTGGAGAGATTGCTAATTGATTTGAAAGCCTCTAAAGCTAGTCATTCCTCTAGGAGTTGATTAGGACTTGAGAAATCAAATCAATTCATCCACTTGACTTTCCTTTAATTAGTATGGGTTAACTAAGTGGTAGCAATGAACAAATCTCATCACAATTGAAAAGGATAACTAGGATAGGACTTCTAATTTTCATACCTTGCCAAGAGCCTTTTATAGTTGTTAGTTTACTTTCTTGCCATTTATCTTTCATGCTCCTTATCAAAAACCCCAAAATAACTCATAACCAATAACAAGACACTTTATTGTAATTCCTAGGGAGAACGACCCGAGGTTTGAATACTTCGGTTTATAAATTTTAGGGGTTTGTTTTAGTGACAAACAACTTTTTGTATGAAAGGATTAGTGATTGGTTTAGAAACTATAATTGCAACGAGAATTCATTTGTGAAATTCTAAACCATCAAAAATCCAATCATCAGTAACGTTGGAAGTAGGATGCTTCATGGAGAATATGTATATATATGTATATATATATATACTACATCGTGTGATTCAGATTTTTAAGGGCCAAAATCTCTTTAACGAGGGGAGGATGTAAGAACCATATTTTTCACGAATAAAATTATTTAAATACCCAAATTAGATTTCGGAAAGTTAGAATGAGAATTTGGGGATTTAAATATGATTTTTGGACTCAGTAGGTCCTTCTAAGTAAAAAAATTTGTTTTCTGCGAAAAATCGTCAAAAATTGCGAACTGACAGTTAAACCGGTTGAACCGATTCAAGTCTGCCCGGTGCCACACGAAAAAAAAGTAAAAACCGTCAAAAACCTTAGAAAAATATTAGAAGTTTAAAACTGGGAGCTAATTTTAAAGGTTTGGCCCAACGCTAAAAACGCTAACAGGTTGGACCGGGCCCAAGTTGGGCCCAAGCCCAACATATATAAGGGTTCATTTAATTGTAGATAAATGATGTGAATGATGATGAGTTGATAAATCATGAATGTTGAATTGATAAAGGTGGTGTGAGAGATTGGAATTGAAAGGATATGGGATTGATTTTGGTGTTGGTAATGATTGAATTAGGATTGAAGAAAGTGTTGGTGGAGGATTGATTTTGAGTATCGCATGATTGAATTTTGGTGGTTGGAAGTGGTATAATATGATAAAAAGGGTAGGTTATGATAGAAAGTAGAATTTGAAGTGTTTTTGGTTTGCTTTGGTGGGAAATGTTGGTAATGTTGAGGTTTTGGGACTTTTGTAAAAAGTGGGTTTTTGGTAAACTTCGTTTGATCGTAACTTTTGCCTCAGTTTTCAAAATTGATTGGGATTTTCTTGAAAGTAAAGCTTATTGAAAACCCTTTAATTTGATATGAAGTTTGTGAACTTTAGAATCTTGTAGAGGGAGTTATGATCATTCAAAGTTGGTGTTGAAAATATGAAATTATCCAAAGTCGCATAATTTCAAGATTTCTGATATGTGCGCACACACAGCCTTGTGCGGACGGACAACCCTGCAAAAATCTTGATCTGTGTGGACGCACAGACTTGTGCACACGCACCGGCAGAGAAATGCGTTCTGCTTGCAGCATTAGCACGGCTTGTGCGCGTACACATCAACAAAGAATTGCGACCTGTGCGCACGCACAAGTCGGGAAGGGTCGTCTGTTGGGGCGCTAGCACACTCTGTGCTAGTGAACAGACCATATAATTTTTAGTACCTGTGCGTACGCACACTTTTAAAAACTTCCTGGGCTTGCGCACTGGTGCACGAAATTGTGTTGTCCTGTTCTTTGTACTTGTGTGAGAGTAACAATATATAATTGTATTGAATCCTCATTGTGGCTCTATGTGTGGACACAACTCCGTACAACTAACCAGCAAGTGCACTGGGTCGTCCAAGTAATACCTTACGTGAGTAAGGGTCGAATCCCACGGAGATTGTTGGTATGAAGCAAGCTATGGTCACCTTGCAAATCTCAGTTAAGTTGACTCATATGGGCTACAATATATTATGTAAATAAAACATAAAGAATAGGGATAGAGATACTTATGTTGATTCATTGGCAGGAATTTCATATAAGCGAATGGAGATGCTTTTCGTTCCTCTAAACCTCTGCTTTCCTGCTATCTTCATCCAATCAGTCTTACTCCTTTCCATAGCTGGCTTTATGTGATACATCACCACTGTCAATGGCTACTTTCAGTCATCTCTCGGGAAAATGATCCAATGCCCTGTCACGGCACGGCTAATCGTCTGGAGGCATCACCCTTGTCAATGGCTTCATCTTATCCTCTCAGTGAATAATCTGCTCACGCACCCTGTCACGGCACGGCTATTCATCTGTTGGTTCTCGATTATGCGGGAATAGGATTTACTATCCTTTTGCGTCTGTCACTAACGCCCTGCAATCGCGAGTTCGGAGCTCGTCACAGTCATTCAATCATTGAATCCTACTCGGAATACCACAGACAAGGTTTAGACCTTCCGGATTCTCTTGAATGCCGCCATCATTCTAGCTTTCGCCACGAAGATTCTGGTTAGGAGATCTAAGAGATTTTCGTTCTAGCTTAATTCATGTAGAACGGAAGTGTTTGTCAGGCACGCGTTCATAAGGGAGAAGGATGATGAGCGTCACACATAATCATCACCTTCATCACGTTCTTGAGTGTGAATGGATATCTTAGAAGCGAAATAAGAAGAATTGAATAGAAAACAGTAGTACTTTGCATTAATCTTTGAGGAACAGCAGAGCTCCACACCTTAATCTATGGAGTGTAGAAACTCTACCGTTAAAAATACATAAGTGAAGGTCCAGGCATGGCCGAGATGGCCAGCCCCTCTGATCTAAGAACCAGACGTCCCAAGATGATCCTAAGATCCTAAGATGATCAAAAGATGCCTAATACAATAGTAAGAGGTCCTATTTATAATAAACTAGTCACTAGGGTTTACATGAGTAAGTAATTGATGTACAAATCCACTTTCGGGGCCCACTTGGTGTGTGCTTGGGCTTGGGCTTGAGTGTTACACGTGCAGAGGCCATTTGTGGAGTTGAACGCCAGTTCCTGTGCCAGTTTGGGCGTTCAACTCTGGTTTTGGATCCTTTTCTGGCGCTGGACGCCAGATTTGGGCAGAAGGCTGGCGTTGAACGCCAGTTTACATCATCAATTCTTGGCCAAAGTATGGACTATTATATATTGCTGGAAAGCCCTGGATGGCTACTTTCAAACGCAATTGAAAGCGCGCCATTTCGAGTTCTGTAGCTCCAGAAAATCCACTTTGAGTGCAGGGAGGTCAGAATCCAACAGCATCAGCAGTCCTTTTTCAACCTCTGAATCTGATTTCTGCTCAAGTCCCTCAATTTCAGCCAGAAAATACCTGAAATCACAGAAAAACACACAAACTCATAGTAAAGTCCAGAAATGTGAATTTAACACAAAATCTATTAAAAACATCCCTAAAAGTAACTAGATCCTACTAAAAACATACTAAAAACAATGTCAAAAAGCGTATAAATTATCCGCTCATCACAACACCAAACTTAAATTGTTGCTTGTCCCCAAGCAACTGAAAATCAAGTAGGATAAAAAGAATAGAATATACTATAAATTCCAAACTATCAATGAAACATAGCTCCAATCATATGAGCGGGACTTATAGCTTTTTGCCTCTTGAATAGTTTTGGCATCTCACTCTATCCATTGAGGTTCAGAATGATTGGCATCTATAGGAACTCAGAGTTCAGATAGTGTTATTGATTCTCCTAGTTCAGTATGATGATTCTTGAACACAGCTATTTTATGAGTCTTGGCCGTGGCCCTAAGCACTTTGTTTTCCAGTATTACCACCGGATACATAAATGCCACAGACACATAATTGGGTGAACCTTTTCAGATTGTGACTTAGCTTTGCTAAAGTCCCCAATTAGAGGTGTCCAGGGTTCTTAAGCACACTCTTCTTTTGCTTTGGACCTTGACTTTAACCGCTCAGTCTCAAGTTTTCACTTGACACTTACACGCCACAAGCACATGGTTAGGGACAGCTTGGTTTAGCCGCTTAGACCAGGATTTTATTCCTTTAGGCCCTCCTATCCACTGATGCTCAAAGCCTTGGGATCCTTTTTATTTGCCCTTGCCTTTTGGTTTTAAGGGTTATTGGCTTTTTCTGCTTGCTTTTTCTTTTTCTTTCTATTTTTTTTTTCGCCTATATTTTTTTTTCTTTCTGCAAGCTTTGTTCTTTGCTGCTTTTTCTTGCTTCAAGAATCATTTTTATGATTTTTCAGATTATCAAATAACATGTCTCCTAGTCATCATTCTTTCAAGAGCCAACATATTTAACATTCTTAAACAACAACTTCAAAAGACATATGCACTGTTCAAGCATACATTCAGAAAACAAGAAGCATTGTCACCACATCAATATAATTAAACTAAGTTCAAGGATAAATTCGAAACTCCTGTACTTCTTGTTCTCTTGAATTTAAAACATTTTTCATTTAAGAGAGGTGATGGATTCATAGGACATTTATAACTTTAAGACAAAGTTACTACTACTAATGATCATGTAATGAAGACACAAACATAGATAAGCACATAACATAGAAAACGAAAAACAGAGAAAGTAAGAACAAGGAATGAGTCCACCTTAGTGATGTCCTTGAGCTCTTCTATGTCTCTTCCTTGTCTTTGCTGCTCCTCCTTCATTGCTTTTAGATCTTCTCTGATTTCATGAAGAATGATGGAGTGCTCTTGATGTTCCACCCTTAGTTGCTTCCAATAATTGTGTGGAAGAAAATGTATCCCCTGAGGTATCTCAGGGATCTCTTGATTTGCAGTCAAATGTTCTACCACTGAGCTTTAGACCCTTGATGGAAGCTTTTGTCTTCCCTTTCCTCTTTCTAGAGGTTTCTCTGGCCTTAGGTGCCATCAATGGTTATGGAAAAAAACAAAAAGCTATGCTTTTACCACACCAAACTTAGAATGTTGCTCGCCCTCGAGCAAAAGAAGAAAGAATAGAAGAATAAGAAGAAGATATGGAGGAGATGGATGAGAGTGTGTATTCGGCCATATGGGTGGGATTGGGTGGGAGAGAGATGTTGAATTTTGAAGGTAGTGGGTGTATGGATGTAAGTGGTAAAAGGAAAACAGAAGGGATGATCATGAATGGAAAGAGAGATGATGAGGTAGGTGGGGATCCTGTGGGGTCCACAGATCCTGAGGTGTCAAGGCATTTACATCCCTGCACCAATTTAGGCATGTAAAATGCCCTTGCACACAACGCTGGGCGTTCAGCGCCAGGTTGGTGCCCATTTTGGGTGTTCAACGCCCCTTTGCTGCCATTTCTGGCGTTGAACGCCAGAACCATGCTTGTTCTGGGCGTTCAGCGCCAGGATGCTCCCATTCTGGGCGTTCAGCGCCAGAACTATGCTCTGTTCTGGCGTTTGAACGCCAGACAGATGCTCCTCCAGGGTGTGATTTTTCTTCTGCTATTTTTGATTCCGTTTTCAATTTTTATATTTATTTTGTGACTCCACATGATCATTAACCTAAGAAAACATGAAAAACAATAAAAATAAGAATTAGATAAACATTCGGTTGCCTCCCAACAAGCGCTTCTTTAATGTCAATAGCTTGACAGTGGGCTCTCATGGAGCCTCACAGATGTGCAGAGCTTTGTTGAGACTTTCCAACACCAAACTTAGAGTTTGGATATGGGAGTTCAACACCAGACTTAGAGTTTGGTTGTGGCCTCCCAACACCAAACTTAGAGTTTGACTGTGGGGGCTCTGGTTGACTCTGCTGGGAGAGAAGCTTTTCCTACTTCCTCTCAATGGTTGCAGAGGGGGATCCTTGAGTTTTGAATACAAGGGAGTTCTCATTCCATTGAAGGAATATTTCACCTCTGTCAACATCAATCACAACTCTTGCTGTGGCCAGGAAAGGTCTTCCCAGGATGATGGATTCATCCTCTTCCTTTCCAGTATCCAGGACTACGAAATCAGTAGGTATGTAAAGGCCCTCAACCTTTACTAATACATCTTCTACTTGTCCATAAGCCTGTCTTTTTGAGCTGTCTGCCATCTCTAGTGAGATTTTAGCAGCTTGCACCCCATAGATTCCTAGTTTCTCTATTACAGAGAGGGGCATGAGGTTTATTCCTGAACCAAGGTCACACAGAGCCTTAAAGATCATGGTGCCTATGGTGCAGGGTATTATGAACTTTCCAGGATCCTGTCTCTTCTGAGGCAATGTCAGTTGATCCAGATCACTTAGTTCATTGATGAACAAGGGAGGTTCAACTTCCCAAGCATCAATGCCAAATAATTTGGCATTCAGCTTCATGATTGCACCAAGAAACTTGGCAGTTTGCTCTTTAGTGACATCCTCATTCTCTTCTGAAGAGGAATACTCATCAGAGCTCATGAAGGGTATAAGGAGGTTCAATGGAATCTCTATGGTCTCTAGATGAGCCTCCGAGTCCTTTGATTCCCCAGAGGGAAGCTCCTTATTGATCACTGGACGTCCCAGGAGGTCTTCCTCCTTGGGATTCACGTCCTCTCCTTTCCTTACAGGTTCGGCCATGGCGCTTATGTCAATGGCCTTGCACTCTCCTTTTGGGTTCTCTTCTGTATTGCTTGGGAGAGTACTAGGAGGGATTTCAGTGATCCTTTTACTCAGCTGGCCCACTTGTGCTTCCAGATTTCTAATGGAAGACCTTGTTTCATTCATGAAACTTACAGTGGCCTTAGATAGATCAGAGACTAGATTTGCTAAATTAGAAGCATTTTGTTCAGAGTTCTCTGTCTGTTGCTGAGTTGATGATGGAAAAGGTTTGCTATTGCTAAACCTGTTTCTTCCACCATTGTTAAAGCCTTGTTGAGGCTTCTGATCCTTCCATGAGAAATTTGGATGATTTCTCCATGTTGAGTTATAGGTGTTTCCATAAGGTTCACCTAAATAATTTACCTCTGCTATTGCAGGGTTCTCAGGATCATAGGCTTCCTCTTCAGAAGATGCCTCTTGAGTACTGTTGGATGCAGCTTGCATTCCATGCAGACTCTGAGAGATCATATTGACTTGCTGAGTCAATATTTTGTTCTGAGCCAATATGGCATTCAGAGTATCAACCTCAAGAACTCCCTTCTTCATAGGCGTCCCATTGATTACAGGATTCCTTTCAGAAGTATACATGAACTGGTTATTAGCAACCATGTCAATGAGTTCTTGAGCTTCTGCAGGCGTTTTCTTTAGGTGAATGGATCCACCTGCAGAAGTGTCCAGTGACATCTTTGATAGCTCAGATAAACCATCATAGAATATATCCAGGATGGTCCATTCTGAAAGCATGTCAGAAGGACACTTTTTGGTCAACTGTTTGTATCTTTCCCAAGCTTCGTAGAGAGATTCACCTTCTTTCTGTCTGAAGGTTTGAACATCAGCTCTAAGCTTGCTCAGCTTTTGAGGAGGAAAGTACTTGGCTAAGAAAGCCGTGACCAGCTTATCCCAAGAGTTCAGGCTGTCTTTAGGTTGAGAATCCAACCATAATCTAGCTCTGTCTCTTACAGCAAAAGGGAAAAGCATGAGCCTGTAGACTTCAGGATCTATTCCATTAGTCTTAATAGTATCACATATCTGCAAGAATTCAGTTAAGAACTGAAAAGGATCTTCAGATGGAAGTCCATGAAACTTGCAGTTCTGCTGCATTAGAGAAACTAATTGAGGTTTAAGCTCAAAATTATTTGCTCCAATGGCAGGAATGGAGATGCTTCTTCCATGTACATTGGAATTAGGTGTAGTAAAGTCACCAAGCATTCTCCTTGCATTGTTGTTGGGTTCGGCTGCCATCTCCTTTACTTGTTCGAAATTTTCAATCAAGTTGTCTCTGGATTGTTGTAATTTAGCTTCTCTTAATTTTCTCTTCAGAGTCCTTTCAGGTTCTGGATCAGCTTCAACAAGAATGCCTTTTTCTCTGTCCCTGCTCATAAGAAAGAGGAGAACAAAAGAAAAGAAGAGGAATCCTCTATGTCACAGTAAAGAGGATCCTTATTGTTAGTAGAAGAAAAGAAGAAGAAATTCGAACACAGATAGAGTAGGGGGTTCGAATTTGGTGATGATGTGAGGAAGTAATGTTAGTTAATGAATGAATAAATAGAATAGGATGAGAGAGAGGGGGGGGATTTTCGAAAATTATTTTTGAAAAGGAGTTAGTGATTTTTGAAAATTGGTTTTTGAAAGTTGTTAGTATTTTTTTTTTCTCGAAATTTTTGAAATTAAAAATAAAAATAAAAATAATTAGTTAATTAAAAAGAAATTTTTTTTTTTGAAAAAGGGGAAAATATTTTCGAAAATTGAGAGAGAGAGAGAGTTAGTTAGGTGGTTTTGAAAAAGTTAAGAAACAAACAAAAAGTTAGTTAGTTAGTTGAAACAAATTTTGAAAAGATAGGAAGTTAGGAAGTTAGAAAAGATATTTTGAAAAGATATTTTTGAAAAAGAAGGAAGATATTTTCGAAAATTGAGAGAGAGAGAGTTAGTTAGGTGGTTTTGAAAAAGTTAAGAAACAAATAAAAAGTTAGTTAGTTAGTTGAAACAAATTTTGAAAAGATAAGAAGTTAGGAAGTTAGAGAAGATATTTTGAAAAGATAATTTTGAAAAAGATAAGATAAGAAGATATTTTTGAAAAGATATGATAGAAATTAGTTTTGAAAAAGATTTGATTTTTAAATTCACAATTAATGACTTGATTCACAAGAAATCACAAGATATGATTCTAGAACTTAAAGTTTGAATCTTTCTTAACAAGCAAGTAACAAACTTCAAATTTTTGAATCAAAACATTAATTGTTTATGTTATTTTCGAAAATTTTGATTTAAAAATAAGAAAAAGATTTTTGAAAAATATTTTTGGAATTTTCGAAAATAACTAAGAATTTTGAAAAAGATTTGATTTTTGAAAAAGATTTTGAAAAAGATAAGATTTTCAAATTGAAAATTTGATTTGACTCATGAGAAACAATTTGATTTTTAAAAATTTTTGAAAAAGTCAACTCAATTTTCAAATTTGATGAGAGAAAAAGGGAAAGATATTTTTTTGATTTTTGAAATTTTTATGATGCAAGAGAAAAACACTAAAAGGATGCAATGCATGAAATTTTTAGATCAAAATAATGAATGCATGCATGAATGCTATGAATGTCAAGATGAGCACCAAGAACACTATGAAGAACATGATGAACATCAAAAACATATTTTTGAAAAATTTTTAATGCAAAGAAAACATGCAAGACACCAAACTTAGAATTCTTTAATGCTTACGCACTAAGAATTCAAGAATGCATATGATAAACATGAAAAGACACAAAACAAAAAATCATCAAGATCAAACAAGAAGACTTACCAAGAACAACTTGAAGATCATGAAGAACACTATGAATGCATGATATTTTCGAAAAAATGCAAGATGCATATGCAAGTGACACCAAACTTATAATGTGACTCAAGATTTAAACAAGAAACATGAAATAATTTTTTTATTTTTATGATTTTATGATTTTTTTGGATTTTTAACTTATATTTTTCGAAAATTATTTAGAAAAAAGAAAAATAAGGATTCAAAATTTTTAATATGAATTCCAGGAATCTTATGCTCTAAAACTCCAATCAAAGGGTCAGGCATGGCTTAATAGCCAGCCAAGCTTTAGTATGTAACTCAGACATGACACGCCTGACATTCCTTGCATTCAACAGCCAATTGGCTAAGAAAGACAAAGAAGCTCTTCTCTTGAGTATAAGGATTGAGACATGGCTTTACAGCCAGCCAGGCTCCAACATGCTTCATGAAACACTAGAATTCATTCTTAAAAATTCTGAAGCCATAGAATAATTTATTTTTGAAAACATTTTTATTTATTTATTTTTTTTTTTCGAAAACAGATGAGAAAATTTTGAAAATATTTTTGAAAAATTTTTGAAAAGAAAATAAAAAGAAAATTACCTAATCTGAGCAACAAGATGAACCGTCAGTTGTCCAAACTCGAACAATCCCCGGCAACGGCGCCAAAAACTTGGTGCACGAAATTGTGTTGTCCTGTTCTTTGTACTTGTGTGAGAGTAACAATATATAATTGTATTGAATCCTCATTGTGGCTCTATGTGTGGACACAACTCCGTACAACTAACCAGCAAGTGCACTGGGTCGTCCAAGTAATACCTTACGTGAGTAAGGGTCGAATCCCACGGAGATTGTTGGTATGAAGCAAGCTATGGTCACCTTGCAAATCTCAGTTAAGTTGACTCATATGGGCTACAATATATTAAGTAAATAAAACATAAAGAATAGGGATAGAGATACTTATGTTGATTCATTGGCAGGAATTTCAGATAAGCGAATGGAGATGCTTTTCGTTCCTCTGAACCTCTGCTTTCCTGCTATCTTCATCCAATCAGTCTTACTCCTTTCCATGGCTGGCTTTATGTGATACATCACCACTGTCAATGGCTACTTTCGGTCATCTCTCGGGAAAATGATCCAATGCCCTGTCACGGCACGGCTAATCGTCTGGAGGCATCACCCTTGTCAATGGCTTCATCTTATCCTCTCAGTGAATAATCTGCTCACGCACCCTGTCACGGCACGGCTATTCATCTGTTGGTTCTCGTTCATGCGGGAATAGGATTTACTATCATTTTGCATCTGTCACTAACGCCCTGCAATCGCGAGTTCGGAGCTCGTCACAGTCATTCAATCATTGAATCCTACTCGGAATACCACAGACAAGGTTTAGACCTTCCGGATTCTCTTGAATGCCGCCATCATTCTAGCTTTCGCCACGAAGATTCTGGTTAGGAGATCTAAGAGATATTCGTTCTAGCTTAATTCACGTAGAACGGAAGTGTTTGTCAGGCACGCGTTCATAAGGGAGAAGGATGATGAGTGTCACACATAATCATCACCTTCATCACGTTCTTGAGTGTGAATGGATATCTTAGAAGCGAAATAAGAAGAATTGAATAGAAAACAGTAGTACTTTGCATTAATCTTTGAGGAACAGCAGAGCTCCACACCTTAATCTATGGAGTGTAGAAACTCTACCGTTAAAAATACATAAGTGAAGGTCCAGGCATGGCCGAGATGGCCAGCCCCTCTGATCTAAGAACCAGACGTCCCAAGATGATCCTAAGATCCTAAGATGATCAAAAGATGCCTAATACAATAGTAAGAGGTCCTATTTATAATAAACTAGTCACTAGGGTTTACATGAGTAAGTAATTGATGTACAAATCAACTTTCGGGGCCCACTTGGTGTGTGCTTGGGCTTGGGCTTGAGTGTTACACGTGCAGAGGCCATTTGTGGAGTTGAACGCCAGTTCCTGTGCCAGTTTGGGCGTTCAACTCTGGTTTTGGATCCTTTTCTGGCGCTGGACGCCAGATTTGGGCAGAAGGCTGGCGTTGAACGCCAGTTTACGTCATCAATTCTTGGCCAAAGTATGGACTATTATATATTGCTGGAAAGCCCTGGATGTCTACCTTCCAACGCAATTGGAAGCGCGCCATTTCGAGTTCTGTAGCTCCAGAAAATCCACTTTGAGTGCAGTGAGGTCAGAATCCAACAGCATCAGCAGTCCTTTTTCAACCTCTGAATCTGATTTCTGCTCAAGTCCCTCAATTTCAGCCAGAAAATACCTGAAATCACAGAAAAACACACAAACTCATAGTAAAGTCCAGAAATGTGAATTTAACACAAAATCTATTAAAAACATCCCTAAAAGTAACTAGATCCTACTAAAAACATACTAAAAACAATGTCAAAAAGCGTATAAATTATCCGCTCATCACGCACGCACACCTCTATGCGCCCGCACATGCCCTGATTCTCAAATTTTAACTTTGTTTTCAACTATCTTACCTTCCCAACAAGGTTGTGAGCTTCTATAACACGATTTTAAGGCTTGTAGACTTAATTTTGAGTATGGGCATATGAGAGATAACCTAAGGATTTTAGTTGATGATTATTATGAAGAATTAAAAGACAGAGGTTTAGGTTTCGGGTGTAATAAGGATGGTTTGATGGCTTGTGGAGGTAAATTGGTATGTAAATTAAGAAACTGAGGGACTAACGAGTCTGGAGTGGAATGGCTTATGATGAACTTTAGAAATATGAATGTTGAGAGTTTGCCAGGTACTTTATCCTTGGAATGTTGAGAATTGGTAATTGAAGTGGATTGAGATGAGAAATGGTGACGACTGTTAATGATTTGAGGTGGATGGACTTGTTGGACGTGAAAAGTTTGCCAGGCACTATATCCTTGGAATGAATTGTGATGAGTTATGTGTAATTGTTGTTTTCCTTTTCTGTCGCAAGAACGGGCCAGGCACTATATCTTCGGAATGGTAGTATGCCAGGCACTATATCCTCGGAACAAGAGCGGGTCAAGTGCTATATCCTCGGAAATGATAGAAAGGTGACATCCGAAAGGATGTGTCAGGTTGGCATTTATAGATCGACAAGTGATATCACGAGCCAATAGGATAGACATTCATCATATGCATTTCCTATGTGCTTGTTTGCTTTGATTACTTGAGCCTGCCTAATTGTATAATATGCCTACTTGCTTCTTGAATTACTTGTTATATATTTGAATATTACTTGTGTTTTCCTTGCTTGTAATATCTGTGTTTGTCTGGTGCTGAGGAGTGTAAGTAGGCGGTGGCGATGGGATCGCAGGGAGGATCGGTTGGTAAAGGCTATGGGACAGCGGTGTTAGTTAGAATAGAAATTCCTTAAGATAGATTACCCAGTTTATTTATGTTAAGGTTTATATAACTATGCTTATCTGTTTTAGTATGCTTTAAGATTGAATCTTGTGATGGATATGGAGCTTAGGATTGCCTTTGGCGTCCCGGGGTCTTATATCCTACATCACTAGGCACTGTTACCATACTGAGAACCTCCAGTTCTCATACCATATTTCTGTTGTGCTTTTCAGATGTAGGTCGCAACCCATCTCGGTGAGTTGCTTTGATATCATGATACCTTTTGGAGTCTTTTTGGTTTATTTTGTTTATATATATATCTCTCACTTTTGTATTTTGTTTTGCCTAGAGGCATGTATTGAGAGAACAAAACATGTACAAGCTGTTTTTACTGTCTGATTTTGTATGTCTGTATATGGCTAGCCGGCTTAAACTCCGCGAGCCGTGGTTAGATCCCTATGATATTATACTATTATATTTCGATATATCTCATCTGTTTCTTGTGCTCTAAGTTAGAAGCTTTGTTAGTACGTGTTGCACTTTTGAAATCCTGTTTTTGAGCTATATCCTTCATCGGGCTTCTAGATTATACTATTCTTTCTATATATATATATATATATATATATATATATATATTATACGAGCTTAGAACTGTCGTAATCTCTGATTAACATTTGCTTTACGACGCGAGGTAAAGCTTAGGCTAATAAGGGTATTACAACCATTCTAGGAAATTATGGGTTTACACTTTGAAGATAAAAGATCAAGTTCTGAATGTGTTCAGGCAATTTTAAACTTTTTTTTGATAGAAAAACTGGAAAGAAGTTGAAATGCATTTGTACTGACAATGGTTGTGAGTACTCAGGTCCATTTGATGCTTATTGTAAAGAGCATGGTATAAGACATTAGAAGACTCCTCCAAAGATTCCTCAGTTGAATGGCTTGGTTGAAAGGATGAATAGAACATTGGTTGAAAGAGTTAGGTGCTTATTGTCACAATATGGATTGGCAAAATCCTTTTGGGGTGAAGCTTTGAGCACTGTTGTTCATGTCTTGAACCGGATACCATGTGTTTCCACATGAGTTTATTTTGTTGACTGATGGAAGAGAACCTGAATGCTTTGGAGAGGCTGTTAAAGATGAAAGCAAAGCACAATGGTTTGAAGCTATGCAAGAAGAAATGAAGTCCTTGCTTGAGAATGATACCTATGAGTTGGTGAAACTACCGAAGGGTATGCGAGTTTTGAAGAACAAATGGGTATTCAGAATCAAAAATGAAGAACACAATTCTAAACCTCGGTATAAAGCTAGATTGGTTGTTAGAGGATTTAGTCAGAGAAAAGTTGTTGATTATGAGGAGATTTTTTCTCCTATTGTGAGGATGTCATTCATTCGTGTTGTGCTCGGATTAGCAGCTTCTCTTGATCTAGAGATTGAGCAAATAGATGTGAAGACAACTTTTCTTCATGGTGATTTGGACAAGGAAATCTACATGGAGTAACCGGAGGGTTTTTTTATAAAAGAAAAAGAAGATTTTGTGTGCAAGCTTAAGAAGAGTCTTTATGGGTTGAAGCAAGCTCCAAGACAGTGGTACAAGAAGTTTGAATCTGTTATGGGAGAGCATGGTTACTGTAAGACAACCTCAAATCATTGTGTATTTATGCAAAAATTTTTTGATGGTGATTTTATTATTCTTTTACTTTATATGGAAGATATTTTGATTGTTGGCAAGAATACGTTGAGGATTAATGAGAAGAAGAAATAGTTGAGCTAGTTCTTTGCTATGAAGGACTTGGGTCCTGCCAAGCAGATTTTGGACATGACTACTACTCGTTATAGAGATTCCAAGAAGCTTTATTTGTCACAGGAGAAGTACATAAAGAAGCTGCTTTAAAGGTTTGGCATAAATGATGCCAAATGTGTTGCTAGTTCTTTTGCTCCTCATTTTAAGTTGAGCACCAAGAAGTGTCCAACCACTAATGTGGAGAAATAAGCAATGGATGAAATTCCTTATGCTTCAGCTGTTGGAAACTTGATGTATGCTATGGTGTGTACTAGACCAAACATTGCTCATGCGGTTGGTACTATGAGTCATTTTTTCTCTTATCCAGGTAAAAAATATTGGAATATTGTTAAATGGATTATGAGATATCTCAAAGGTACAACTATCTTGAGTTTGAGTTTTGGTGGTGAAAAACCTTTGCTAGCTGGCTTTACTGATGCAGACAGGGAAGGAGATATTGATTCTCGAAAGTCTACTTCAAGTTATTTGGTCAAGTTTGCAGGAGGAGCTATTTCATGGCAGTCAAGGCTACAGAAGTGTGTTTCACTTTCTACCACATAGGTAGAGTTTATTGCAACAATCAAAGCATGTAAAGAGTTGTTGTGGATGAAGAAGTTTCTGGTAGTACCTGGTTTCAAGCAAAACTGTTATGTATTGTTGTGTGATAGTCAAAGTGCTATTCATGTTGCCAATAATTTTACTGTTCATGCAAGATCTAAACATATTGATGATAGGTATCACTGGATATGTGATGTGTTAGATTCCAAGTCATTGGAACTTGAAAAAGTTCACACTGATGATAATGGTGCTGATATGATAACAAAAGCATTGTCAAGAGATTTGTTGGGATTTTTTTTATCTCATTTGTGAGGCCCAAGTCCAATTTTTTGAGAGTGTATTCTTGCACCTTTGTGTCTCCACCCTAATAAGATTTTTGGGGTTATTGAGAATGAGAGAGTGTAGCCATCAAAGTGAGAGAGAAGAGGGAAAATAGAATTTCTGTTTTTATGCAAAATAATAAATTTCAAATAGAAATTTTTTATTAGTTCACCGTTGGATCGGCTTGAAATTTGAACTGCATGTTTGTTTCATCTTGGTTTTCATTCCAATTGGTAGAGATGTTGATTGGAGAGTTGCAGTGAGAGAAATTGGCTTTGCAAGAGAGAAAATAGATTTCCCATTTTTATGCAAAGCAGTAATTGTTGAACAGCAATTCCTCATTCGTTCACTGTTGGATCAACGTGAAATTTGGACTGCAGATTTTGCTCATCTTTTTTTTTTTCATTCTGGATGGTAGAGATTTTAATTAGAGGTTTGCAAAGGGAGAAATAGGCTTCGAACCACAGCTCTGTTTTTTGGATATTTTTCATCTTCTTGCTTCTATTTGTAAGCTTTGGTGCTTTGATGTTCTGGCTGATTATATGCACGATTTTTGATTTGTGTGAGACTCTCTTGTATCTGATTTGATTATAGTGGAACTATTTCATTGGTCTGGGTGACTCGTGATTTTTTACCTCTCATATTGAGGGAGTTTTTCACGTTAAAATCTCGGTGTGTTCTTATTATTGCTCTACTTGCTATATTTGCTTGTTCATAGTTGCTGCCATATTGTATTATGAGTGCTTCTATATTATTTTTGTGTTGGATATTTGTGTTGTTTCTGCTACTGAGCTCTTTCAGGTTCATCAATAGTGAAGATCGACCATGCACGATCATACAATCACTACAAAAAAAAATTAGTTTCATCGACAAATTTTTAGCAGCAATAATATAATAGCCACTATTTCTCTTATTTAAACTATGTTATTGTGGCAATTATATAATTGCCGGTTATTATATATATTATACCGGCAATTATCACTATTGCCATTAAATTATTATTTTTTATACTTCTAATCCTATTCTCTCTAAATCAATAGTGGCCATTATCAATATTGCCGTAAATTTTATATTATATTTTTTATTCTCATCTTCTTAATTCAATTTACTCAAACACTGTCCCCAAGTAACCTAAAGAGAGAAACTCCTGAAGCTCTTCCATCCGTCGCTGACCACCGCCGTAGGCCTTACTATTGCCGATGACCGTCCATCATCCTTCAATCATTCACACTCATTCAAATTGATCATTCTTCGTGTTTTCATCTTCTCCCCTCAGATCCGCATCGCTATTCTTGTTCGTTCGTGTCTCAGATCTCCATTGCTAGGTTTAATTCCTATCGCCAAGGAAGAAATGAAATATGGCAGAACCTGCAACACCTTTATCTTCAAAACCATCGTTAATGGTGGCAAGGAGGTTCGACGCTGAGGTTGGGGAGGTTCTTGATCAGATTCTCACTTCTGCCACATGCGCTGTCGCTAATCTCACGCGTATTACACTCTTCAAATCTCAATCTCAATCCAATCTCTCAAACACATTACAATATCTCAATCACCACTCTTACTCGATCTTCTTCACCGTCGATTGTAACCGACACGCCTCCGCTGCTTGCACTGTTGTCGGTCTTGCGCGCTCATACAATCTTCAGATCATGATTTCGGTCTCGATGTCACTTTAACCTCTTTGATTATTTTTTATTTAGGTTTTCATCTTCAATTTCTCCAATTCTGAGATTTTTGAATACTTTGTGATTTTTGCGTCTTTCTTTTGTGTGCCATGTGTGTGCAGCGACTATTATTTGGGTCTCGATGCCACTTTTATCTAATTTTGTTTTCTACGGAATGAAGTAACTTAATTTTTGTTCATATTTTTGCAGGTGTGGCATTTCGGCTGTTGTTGCTGGAGTCGCTGAAGGTTGAATTGCATGACGAATTGGAATTCATTGAGCGTACAGCTACCAATAAGCAATAAATTCAAAAACTATCAGATATGGTGAGCTTCAGCTTCTACTCTCCAATTTTCCATTTGCACTCGAGATGCTTGCATAAATGTGTGTGTGCTGCATGAGCATGAGCAAAATCAAATTCTTTTAAGGTTCTGATAAATCCTCAATCATTATTGTGTATTGAATTAGTTTCTGGTGAATTTTGTGATCCATGAAGATAGACTTAGGATCTGGTTACAAGGTAATACTTCAGCTCAATTTCAATTTCAATTATGTGCGGTACTATACTTTGCAACTGCTGACTGCGCTTCTCACTAATTCTCCACAACGGTATTAGTATCATAAATTCTATTTGCATTAGTTTCTGAAATTGTTAAATCATCTTTCTCATTAAAGACAATTGCTGGATTCCTCTTCAAGTTTCAGGAAGCTATATTGAACATCCCTTGTGGAATAACACGGCTAATGGATATGTTCATGGATCGCGAGGTACAAGACTTGAAAGCTCTGCAGTCTTCTCAATAACTTTTTCAAACTTAATTATTGTATTTTCTCATATGGCTACACAATATATACTTGTTTAACCCTTCATATTTATGTTGGCTGGTTAAAATTTCAATAACTATGTTGGTGATAATCTAGTACTCTGTAAAAGTATTTACCTTTGAAAATTGAAATATTCTAATATAGGTTATGATCCTCATTTTGAAAGAAAGCTTGAAATATAATAATCAAAGTTTACCTCCAGGTAATAAGGAACGAGGCCTTATTGCTTCTTACTCACTTGACACATGAAGTTGGGGTAAACTTTTGTTCTACTAGTATTTTTTATATTTATTGTGTTGGATGATAGAGTGTTTGTGTTATTTAAATTTATTTAATGATTATAGGACATTCAAAAGATTGTCATCTTTAAAGGTGCATTTGAGAAGATTTTGAGTATCATAAGAGGTAAGGCAAATTCAGATGGTGGAGTTATTGTATAGGTGATATATTAATACTATCAGAAAGTTAAGTAAATTTGTTTTATATGCTTCATGATGAAGCATACTAACCCATGGTTATGGTCTCTGCTTGGAACGTCCAAATTTAGATTTCCTTAAGTCTTTGTACATACAAATATTTTTCTTTTGGTATAGATAATAGGAGTTTAGTTAAATGAGCCTTGCAGAGAGCTTACTTGTTTTGTTTTCTAATTATGATGAGCTTGTAATACCCGGTCTAACCGAAATTTAGTAAATAATAAGTTAAATAGGAGCGAATATGGTTGGAAGATTTGGCAATTGGAATTTGATAATTTAAATATGATATTTGGATTCAGTGAAACTCGGAAAAATTCACTGAATCCAAATATCATATTTAAATTATCAAATTCCAATTGCCAAATCTTCCAACCATATTCGCTCCTATTTAACTTATTATTTACTAAATTTCGGTTAGACCGGGTATTACATTCTACCCCCCTAACAGAAATTTTCGCCCTCGAAAATTCCATCCATCACTATCCTCTCCCTCTGCCAAGCCAATTACCACTAATCACAGCTCAACTCCAAGCATAACCTCCAAACTTACTTTCTTATTCTCAAACCTTCGAATTTCTACATGACTTGCTGTTATAAAGTCTCTGACTCATCAATCAAAAATCCCTTTCATTTCTAGAAAGCAAATGAGTTTGAAATAACAATTTAACAAAAATCATGAGAATCCGCTTTCCTTTAATAATCTATAAAAGCATTCGAGACACATCTCTTTCGTTAAAGTTACTCATATAAAAAATTATCCTCAAAACCATAACCAGCACTCTTTCAAATTTTTTGGAGAAAAATTTTCAACAGTACCTCCCCAAAAATTGGAGTTTACCACCCGTCACGGGCTCCCTCAAACCAATCTTAGTACTGCATCTGTATTTCAATTTAGTGGCTTTCACATTCGTCTTTCAAAACCAATCATTATAAATCTCAATCTAATTCCAAGGTCACTATGACCAAACATCATGGTACTCATCTCTCAAACACGACAACTCGCACTCTCTCATCATCTAAATCTAATTATGCATCAATGATAATTTCCTCATCCGTTTCAGAACCATCAAGGCTCACAGCCGCAATTAATTCCAATTACCTAGAATCATTATCTGCATAAGCTCACTAAACTTTTAAGTACTCAAAGCATAAATCATTTCCAATCATGCTCTACTTTTCCTTATTATTACCATACTATGCTAACGCTTTAGCAAGCTTCCGCTATGCCACCTTGATTTCTCGTCAAGTATTAGTTCCATCACTTATTTCCTCAAGTACTAAACCACCACTTAACTTGACCGACAATTCGAATTAACGTTTCCAAATCCATCATTTAGAACCATCCCTTATCTATTTAAATCAAAGGAACTAAAAGTCACGAGTTCAATCCATTTCACCAAAAATCTAGAAATCAACCAACTACATAACAAACACAACACATCATTCTCAACAGAAAGTCATTTACATCACAGGCATTTATCCATTTGTATTAAGGCAATTACCTCAATCTTACTGTCGCAATCGGCCCGCATCCTAACTCTCTCCTTGTTGGCAATTTCTTGATACATGCTCTGGTAACCCGCACTTGTAACATACACCTAACCCCAATCGGCACGGCCTATTTGGGTGATGACTTCCACATCTCTGACAGCTTGAAACATCAGAAGCAGCCGCTGCCCGTTTTCCCTTACCATTCCTTTGGGACTCCTTACTCGTCACAAAGTTATTCTGTCCTTGGGGAAAGTGTTGTACGTATCCTCTCTCCTTAAACTCTCGACCCCTTGGTGCGAATCCTTGGTTGTGCTCTCTATGACTTCCCTGGAGGTCACCCATCCTAGTACTACTCTCGCCCAAGCACGCTTAACTGCGGAGTTCTGATGGGATCCGGTGCATTAAAATATAGTTTTCTGCGTAAAAGTGCGCAGTAGAATTTTGACCGGCAGTACCGGCTGAGATCTGTCTGGTACTACAACTGATGAAATTGATTATGGGTAAATAAGATTAAGAAATGAGGAATTATAATTAGGGAAGGTAGAAATATTTAAAGTGCGATTTAGAGCGCTAATCTTAAAGGTTTTGGCCCAAAATTGGGCCAATGGGCAAAAATAAGTGAACCGGGCCTAAGTGGGCCCAAGACCCAAAATATATAAACATTAGTTGTGAGCATTTCAGCTTATTTTACCCTGAAAAGAAGGGTTGGGGCGCTGATTTGAGAAGAGAGAAGAGAAGAGAGAAAACCTAACTCTCTTTGATCTTCAAACCACCATAACTTGAGCTACGGAGCTCCGATTGACGAGCCGTTTGCGGCCACGCATTGCTCTTCTCATCCTCTACAATTCTATCTATGTTTGGTGGTGAGTATTTCATTCATCTCTGCCCAGTTTTCGAAATTCCCCACTGTTACACGTTTTTGGGTAGTTAGTGTTGAAATCTTGTGATTTTGGGTGTTTAGGGATACTCCAACATGGATTCTAAGTGGGTTCTATCCCTACTTCATATGGGCTGAGGTAAGAAGTGCTCAAACCCTTGTGATTTGTCATTTTTATGAGCCCTAGGTTGATGTATGTATGTGACATTGGTTATGTTAGTGTATTTGGTGATGTTGGTGCACAATTGGGAGATTGGTATTGCTTGAGGAGCTTTGGTAAGGCTTGGAGCTAAGGTTGGTGAAGAATTCCAAAGAAGAGGCTCAATTGGTTTGGCTACAAGAGGTACGGTTTAAGTTTCATTTAAGTACCGTGTGTTGTGATGAGAATTCCTAGGCTAGATGCCCCTAGGATTAAGTTTGGATTGTGTAAATGGTTGGTGCTAATATGCATAGTTGATATGTAATGTGAATTAATGATTGGGTTGAGAATTGTGTGACCTTGTATGCTTGGTGTATTGAGAATTTGATGTACTGGGTAATGAGTATTGATTTGTGGTTTATGCATTTAAATTGTGAAAATTGGGCCGGAGGCCGGAAAGAGGTAAGAAAGGTAAGTCGATGTGTGCATTGTATGATGGCACAAGTGATTGGATTAATTTCAGATAATGAATATATGAATGATTAGGTTGGTTATTGAATAATAAGGTTTGAGAAGTTGAAGTGTGGAATTTGGTAATTTTGGGTGAAATTATGTAGACGAGGTATGTTTGGTTCGGTTGAGATATATTATGTGATCATATATGTGATTATGATTATTGATGCCTTGATGGTATGATGATGCATTAAAGATATGTATGTTGTGATATATGCTTGGGGAATGATTAAGGTTGATTTGTGGGTGAAATCACGTGATAGTGAGTATGATATTGATTACGTATAATGATGGTTGATTGGAAATGGTATTATTGGAAATTGGGATGAGGAAGGATGTATGACATGATATTGTGTTTGTCCTTTAGCCATTTGATTGAGAAGTGTTAAAATGGTTAGATGTGATTTTGGGAATTTTTGGTAAAGTGTCAATGTGTGAGTTGAGGATGGCTTGATGTGGATTTTAGTACATTTTGATTGATTTCAAAAAGGGTTGAAATTGGCATGTTTTGGTTGATTTTGAAAAGAGTTGAAAATGGCTTGTTTTGAAAATGGCACCTAGTGGTTTTGTATGAAAACATGGTTTTTGGGCATACTTTGACGGGACATAACTTGGACTACGAATCTCTGTTTTGTGCCAAATCTGTTTAGAAATGAAATTGGATCCGGGATGTCCATGCCATTTGAAGAACGGGTGAAAAATGATTTAAAATGAGAAAGTTATGTCCGTCGGAAGATTGGGGGTTGAATCTGTAAATTCTGCAGCTTTTAACCTAGAAAATTTTTAGCAGAATGACCCTCCACGCGTAGGTGCACTTGGCGCGTACGCGTCGTTCTTCAAGAAGGCACTATCCACGCGTGCGCGTGGTGTGCGCGGGCGCGTCGATGCGCTGCACCAAATGCCCAGCTATTTTCCCGAGAGTTGTGCCAGAGTTGTGCCAGTTTTGTGCCTGGGGCGCAAGAGCACCCACGCGTACGCGTGGCTGACGCTTGCGTGTCGTTTGGCTATTTTTCAACCCACGCGTCCATGCGTATGACGCTTGCGCGTTGATGAGTTTTGTGGCCATCCACGCGTGCGCATGGAGTGCGCGTACGCGTGGCCCTGTTTTCATGCCAAAGCGGACAATATCGTGCTAGCGGGTGGTCTGGGCTGTTACAGATGGTATTAGAGCCAGAACCCAGATCGATGTGCCAGCGAGGGCGCTGGACTCCCTTAGGGGGGTGGATTGTAAGGCCCACATCGGTTGGGGAGGGGAACGAAGCATGCCTTATAAGGGTGTTGATACCTCTCCCTAGCATGACGCATTTTGACGAGTGAGTGTGGGGGGCTTCGGCCAGCATCCCTATCGTCAAAGGCAAAACCGTGAGGCCTTGTGTGCCAAAGCGGACAATATCGTGCTAGCGGGTGGTCTGGGCTGTTACAGACTCTGATACCATAATGTAACACCCTAATATTCAAATCCTTATGCTCGAGTCATAAGTCAATGATATTACGGTGGTACGACTCTCAGGTGGATTTTTAATAAATAAATATAGGTAATTTCGAAAGGAGTATTAATCGAGAAGCCTGAAAAGAGTAGAAATAAAATCGCGAAGACGTATCTCTCACGTTTCGACAACAAAAGATAAACCGTGAAGCCGAAAACGTTATACGGACAAGGCGTAGAGGAGATTAGGATATACTGTTGTCAACTAATTTCATAATGTACTCTAGCCGACCTAAACTTCGCGGGTCGCGACTAGTAGCTATTTACTTATGTTATATATATCTATCTGTTATCTATCTCTTAATCTCCTCTACGCCTTGTTCGTATATCGTTTTCGGCTTCACGGTTTATCTTTTGTTGTCGAAACGTGAGAGATACGTCTTCGCGATTTTATTTCTACTCTTTTTAGGCTTCTCGATTAATACTCCTTTCGAAATTACCTATATTTATTTATTAAAAATCCACCTGAGAGTCGTACCACCGTAATATCATTGACTTATGACTCGAGCATAAGGATTTGAATATTAGGGTGTTACATTAATTGTAAGGCCCACATCGGTTGGGGAGGGGAACGAAGCATGCCTTATAAGGGTGTGGATACCTCTCCCTAGTATGACGCGTTTTGACGAGTGAGTGTGGGGGGCTTCGGCTAGCATCCCTATCGTCAAAAGCAAAACCGTGAGGCCTTGTGTGCCAAAGCGGACAATATCGTGCTAGCGGGTGGTCTGGGCTGTTACAGATGGTATCAGAGCCAGAACCCGGATCGATGTGCCAGCGAGGGCGCTAGACTCCCTTAGGGGGGTGGATTGTAAGGCCCACATCGGTTGGGGAGGGGAACAAAGCATGCCTTATAAGGGTGTGGATACCTCTCCCTAGTATGACGCGTTTTGACGAGTGAGTGTGGGGGGCTTCGGCTAGCATCCCTATCGTCAAAGGCAAAACCGTGAGGTCTTGTGTGCCAAAGCGGACAATATCGTGCTAGCGGGTGGTCTGGACTGTTACAGAGCTAGTTTTGTTTACAAATCAATATGATTTATTATTATTATTATTATTATTATTATTATTATTATTATTATTATTATTATTATTATTATTATTATTATTATTATTTGGATCCAATCAGGTTGGTTGACTCTATTCTGTTTATTCAATTCTAAAATCCTGTCCTGGTATTGACTTCAACTATGTATGGTTCAGGTACTGTTAAGAGAGACCATAGGACTTGATTCATTGATATCAATTTTGAAGTTGAGAGGAAGTGCTTTCTCTTTTACTCAACAGAAGGTTAGATTCATTTATTAGAGGCTGAGGATGGCAATGCCAAGAGAATGCTGCGTGAAAGGCTTAGGAGGATTGCTGTGGATGTCAATGGTGCCATCTTCTTTCAAGTCAAGTCACTTTTAAATCCTTCTGGAAATTCAAACCATATGCAAGGTAACATGCTAACACATTAACAGTTTTGTTGTTCTGTTTTGGTTGTGTTAGTGTGTTGTTGTCAAGTGTTATAGAGAAATTGTGTTTTTGTTTCTGTCTCCAATATATACTACTTTCATGCATTGGATAAAAATACTCATTTACTAAAAAGGGCAGAGCAAGTTTTCTAAAGATTCATTTACTACATTATACAAATCTCATATATCAATCAGTGATATAAAAATATATTAATTTAATATACGATATAAAATAAATAGAAATAACACAGCTTGATTATTAGTGATTACTAAATTAAATATCTTGGTCCATACCTTTAACTTTCTTGACAACTCAATTGGACTCTGAATCTTGTTTTACGTCTTTCTCATCATGTGTTCTCTTTTTTGATGACACAATTGAATCACCCTTTTCACTAATTTGCTCTTTGGTGTAGTTATTATTATTATTATTATTATTATTATTATTATTATTATTATTATTATTATTATTATTATTATTATTATTATTATTAGGCACTGCTGCCCTTTGAGAATTTTCTTGTGAAGAAGGTTGTCGAGTTAATTGCAAAGAAGTCATGTAGCATCTGTGCAATTTTGGGGTTAAAGTTGATGAGAGAAGCTTTGAAGACGAATATTGAGAGACATTGGTGTTGTTGGTGTTTATAATGACACTAGGATCTGTATTTCTAGTACTTATGATCATGATATAAAATACTCGTTTATTTTTTATCATTAGTTATGTACTAATCATTAATATAATATAAACTTTTAGTATTTATGTTGTTTAAATTTATATTATGCTTTGTTACTTTTCAAGAAAAATTTATGTATAAATATTTTAAATTTATTTCATTTTATAGTAATTAATTTTAGCATATTTATATTATCTACAATAATAATACTTATTAGTAAAAATAATTTGAAATTTTAGAAAAGGATAGGTTGTTATTTCTAAAAGAGTGAGTATAATTAAAAGTCTTAAGATTTTAGTGGCAATAGTAACGGCAACTAAAAGTGAACATTACAATTTTAGAATTATTTTTAGTGGCCATATAAATTGCCGGTAAAATAGATTTTGGCGGCAATAATAATAGTCACTAAAAGTGAATAATATTGCAATCTTAAAATTACTTTTGGTGGCCATATAAATTGCCAAGAAAATGGCCGCTAAAAGTAATATACTTTTTGCGGTTATTAAAAAGGTCTTTACTAGAAAATGTTATAATTGCCACTAAAGCCTTTTAGCGACAAAACATAAGACAGCTAATATCTAATTATCGGTAAATGTATTAACGGCTATTTTTATTACTGCTAAAAATAAAATAAATGACTACTAAAAGTATTTTTTCTTGTAGTGAATGATGACACAAGCATTTATGCAATCCCATCAAGGTTGGCTTGTATTGTCTTCAAAAGGAATTGTGAGAAAACTTGCCCAATGGCTATTTGAGCTTGTGACTTTCGTCCCTTGTTAACAAATCGTGCATTAAGACGATGATAAGTGGACTTCATAATAGCACAATTAGGAGGTTGCGTGTACCCTTAGATAGTTGATACACTAAAAAGGAATGTGGTCATATGCTTTTATCTTTACCCTTCATTGCGGTGTTGCAGCCACTTGGAAGCTTCAACTGATGTATCCAATCTATCATTGCCAAAGATATTGATGAGTGTTAAGTATCGGTTTAAAAATTTACAAGTTTAAAAAATTCAATATTTGTTATAGATATAATTCCAAATCGAACTTTGACATTATCAAAATTTGATTTAAAGATATCACAATTCAAAATAATAACCGAGAGTTTAGTCCTGAATCATTTTCCCTTAAAATTACAATATAATATATGATCATTGACTATAGAAAAATTGGAATTTTGTTTGAAATGAATAGAAATTGAAATAATAATAAATTAAAGGGCAATACAATATCTAAACGATAAAAAAGATTAAACTAAAAGCAATTAAAACAATTAACTAGAAAATGAAAGTAAGTTTAAGTTTTAAAAGATTTTGATAAGGGTTGAGGATTAAGGATCACTATATCTTTGTTACTAACCACAACTTGATAATTATAAAGAGCAAACACAATTTAATAACCTCTACATATTAGAAAAGTTAATTAGGATTAATTAAGTCTAACCCACAAGTTCTAACTAACTTACTAATTAAAATTAGTAAAAAGTTAGCATTAGTGGAAACAAGACTAATTAATATATCTAAATTTTTAATCATTTTGGATATTAAAAATTCAAGTTCACCCAAATTTTTTACCCAAACTAAGAATAAAAATCTACTCTATAACTAAATGAGATATTTTATCAAACACTTAGAAGGCATAAATATAAAACATCATAAATTGTAAAAATTAATAAAACTACAATTACTCACTACAAGAATTTACCACTAATAATTCAAATAAACATAAATGAAACATAAAACATCAAATTTATTCATAAGAAACTAAGAATTCACATGATTTATAAAGTAGCAAAATAAAGCAAAGTAAACTAACATGAAATTCTAAATAAAGTATAGTATAATTGTATAAGAACAAAAAGATATTAGTAAAAACTACAATTAAACAAAATTCAAATCCAAAACTAGAGAGAAAATAGAAGTTAAACCCAAGAAAAGAGAGAAGTTGAAGCTTCTCTTACTAAAAACTAAGAAGTAAAATCCTAAAAAATGTCCAAACATGAGTGTGAGTGAGTGTGTGTGTAAAATTTTCTCTTATTCCCCTCAAGTCTTACTTTATATTGCCTAAAAAGTGGTTTGAAGTGTGCCGAAATGACCCCCTCCAAATCACGATTCATGTGCTATTTTAAATGAGGCACGTGAACAGTCTCATGTGTGTGTACCTAAGCAGAATTTTTTCACATGTGCGTGTGCACAGATGGATGCATGCATACATTACATGATTTTTTTCTCATCCGTTTCTTCACAAAATCTTCACTTCCACATGCTTTTCATCCATCTTCTTATGTAATCGTTGCTTCCTAAACCTTAAACAACTTGAACAAACATATCAAGAAATCGAATGTAATAAAAGTAGAATTAATTTGACAATTTCTAAAGTCTAAAGAGCATATTTTAATCAATTAAACTCATTTAGGAGATCGAAATTTTACAAAAGCGTGAATTTTCGAGTTCTAAATGTAAATTAAATTGATAAATTCCACTCTTTTCAACTCAAGTTATAGTAACTAGCAGCTCAACAGGCACTAACGTAAGAAATTAATTTAATTTTTTTAATATATTATTCGCTCTTCAAATTTATTAGATCACTATTTTTTTATTTTAATATTGACGTGATCTTATTTATATCATATTTTAGTATTGGTGTTAATATATTATTCACCCTTTAAATTTGTCAAATAAGTATTTTTTTTATCATTTCAAAATTAACATAGCCTTAGTTATATGATATTTTATTGAAATTAAAATTACTATAAAATACTTTTAAAATACTAAATTATAAAAACACACGTTAAAGATATGTATATGTTATCAGAAAAAGATATAGTTAAACAAAATGACAAAAATGTTATCCTAATTTAATATCAATAATTATAAAAAATTATTCAATAATTAAAAAATAAATTATAAAAAAATAAAATATTTTAAGTTATTTAATATTTGTAAGAAATATAAAATAAATAAATTTAAATTAAAAAATAAGGAAAAATAGAATTATGTTGTTATTATGTGTAATAAAATCAAGATAAAAATTTACTAACATTATTTACAAATTAATTATTTATATATTAAATTTATTTATTTTCTCAATCCTATTTAATTTGAAGCAGATTTAAAAAATTAAAATTCAAAATCTACTTTATCTTAGGCATAATTCTAATAGATAAAAATATTTATTTCTTTAATCTTATATTGAACATATTTAATTATATTTAATTTTATTATTATTTCTAAGTTATTAATTTTTATTTTGATTATATCATCTAATCATATCATACACTATTATGTTTTTATTATTCTTTTTACATGTATAACTGTTATTGTTTTGTCGTCATTATTATATTACCTTGTTTTATTCCCCTTCCTTTTTTTCTTCTTCTATTAACCCTAACCGCAATCAATTACCACCATATCATTATCACAACTCTTATTTTTGTTTATCACTTTGATCCATAACTATCCATTGTGTTAACTTTTGAGTTATTAAAAAATTATTTTCTTATTTAATTTAGATATCTAAATGTATAACTATTATATAGATACTTTTGCTTTTTAAGTCATATAACCAATTAAGCATTATAACACATCTCCCAATAAAAAAATGCAGAGTGTCTGCAAATTGTTAATAAATCAAAAAATGGACTAAGTGAACATCAATGTTTTCACTATCTTCATGTTTTATTTAATTCTGCATTAGTTTTAGTTTATGTCCTTTATTTTATCAATATCTTCGCTATCTTCATTACGTTGTTATTATGTATAACAATGAAAATAAAATTTATAAATATTTATAAATTTATTTATTTCTCAATTTTATTTAACTTGAAGTTGATATAAAAATTTATATTTAAATCACTCTTTCTCTTGCATAATTTTAATGGTTAAAAAATTTTTATTTCTTATAATTTTATATTTAACATTTTAAATTATCTTTAGTTTTATTATCTTTTTAAAATTTTTTATTTTTATTTTTATTATTTTTTTTCTTACCATTATTTTTAGTTTTATTTTTTTTCTTATATTGCCTTGTTCTCTCTTCCTCCCTCTATTTTTATTCTCCTTCTACCTTCTCTTCAATCGTAATTAGTTACCACTGTGTATTAGTTCGTAATTATTACACTCAAAAGTGAATACTACTTTACAAATAAAGTTAAAAAAAATCTCGTAACTCTTATGTGAATTATCTACACTCCTATAAATATAACAAAGAAGAAAATTTAATTTTTTTATTATGAGTTTTTTTTATTATCTAATGCATCCAAAGTCACATATTTTCATTTATGATTAAAAGTTAAAAATTAAAATTAAATTATATTAGTACTTTTTGGTTTAATAAAATTAAAATAAAGTACAAAAATAAGGATAAAAACTAAAAAAAAAAGATGGATCTAAAAAATGATAATGTTAAATTTTATGTCATTATGTATGAGAACATTGATTTATTTTATTATATTTAATTTTATACCAAATAACAAAAAAGTTAAATTTTATATCCGTTTTTTATTATTTATTTTACTTATCTATAGTTGCTTAAATTAGAATTTACAGTTATTGAGTCATGTTTTCTTTCAACAAAAAAATAGTTGTGAAGTCATTTTTATTTTTTTTATAGTAGTACATCTATTATATCATGATTTTAATAATTAATGTAAATTTTAAAAAATTGAATAAATTTATATTTATTTTGATTACATTTAAGAGTTAATTATATCTACTACTATAGTCAAGAAATAGACTTTACTTTTTCTATAACAAATAATTTTTCAATCATCTAATTTATAAAAAAAGTTCCATCTTTTTATTTATCCTAAAAAGTAAAAATTAAAACTAATATAAATACTTTTTGATTAACAAAACTAAAATAAAACATAAAAATAAACCTTGAATAAAAATAAAAATACAAAATTTTGAATTCAAAAATATAAAATAGTTATAAGATAAAAAAATTACTTAAACATAATTTTTGTAAGGTACTCCATGAATGAACTTAGAAGAATGAATATTATATGCAAAGAAAATCATGATATGTTGGTATAAAATTACTATGTGTAAATTTTTTTTAAAAAATATTCCCCTTGTTAAACTATTTTACATTTATTCTTTTCAAAGCATATCGATAATAAAAAATTTGCATGATTAATTTACATCAAAGGAAAACTCTTAATGATGATGTATAGGATAAATTTTTTTAACAATAAACCTCCCTCGTTAAGGACAATATTAGAACTTAAATTTGAACGCTAATTAACATTATATGTTATCTAGGTATTTAGAATACGTTAAAAGAGTTTAATAATAATTTGAAATAAAAAATATCCTGGATAAATTTATTTTTTTAAAAATTACCCCTTTAAACTATTTTAATCTGCACCAATAATTTACCTCAAATAGAACAATCTTAATGAGGTTACTGTAGAAAAATGGGTAAAATTTTTTTATTTAACGTGACTTATGAACAAAAATTGTAATAATAAATTTCTTTTTAGGAGTAACATTAAAATTTAAATTTGAACACCAATTATCATTATAATATTATATATTTTTTAGGTACCAAGAGTACATTAAAATAACATGATATAATAATTTAAAGAAAAAAATAGGTGAAAGTTGCTGTTTAAAATGAGTGAAAGTTTTTTTTATGTAAAGTAATTGACGGTTGTACAGGAGAATTTCTCTTAATAATAAACCTTTCTTTTCAATAAACACAATATTGGAATTTAAATTTGGACACCAAAATTCCTAATATTTCAATAGATATTGTTATAGATTAAAATAAAGCACAGAAATAAAGATAAAAACTAAAAAAAATAGATGCATATAAAAAAGGATAATGTTAAATTCTATGTCATTATGTATGAGAACAATGATTTATTTTTATACCAAATAACAAAATTTTAATAATTAATGTAAATTTTAAAAAATTGAATAAATATATATTTATGTTGATTCTATTTAAGAGTGAATTATATGTACTCTTATAGTAAAGAAATAGACTTAACTTTTTCTATAATAAGTAGTTTTTCAAACATCTAATTTATAGAAAACTCACATCTTTTTATTTATCCTAAAAATTAAAAATTAAAACTAATATTAATACTTTTTTATTAACAAAACTAAAATAAAATATAAAAATAAATCTTGAATAAAAATAAAAAGACAAAATTTTGAATTTCAAAATATAAAATAGTTATAAGATAAAAAAATTACTGAAATATAATTTTTGTAAGCTAAGATACTCCACTACTGAACTTAGATGGATGAATATTATATGCAAAATAAATTATGATATATATTGGTACAAAATTACTGTCTAATTTTTTTAAAAAAATATGGTCCTGTTAAACTATTTTACTTCTATTCTTTCAAAAGCATATCCGTCGCAAAAATTCTGCATGAATAATTTACATCCAATACAAAATTTTTAACGAAGTAACGATGAAAGATGTGTAGAAGTTTTTTTATTCACCGACGGATGTACGAAATTTTTTTAATAATAAACATATTTAACCTATTTTACTTTTATTCTTTGAAAATCCGCAATATAGAAAACTTTTAATGAGATTGCTATTTGAAATAGGTGGAAGGTTTTTTTATATTAAGTAACTACGATTATTAAGAAGAATTTCTTTCAATAACAAACCTCTCTCATCAAGGGCAATATTAAAACTTATCATTATACATGTCACGTTATATGTTACCTGTAACAAATTGAGGATAGTTAGTGGCTCTGGCCATTTGTCTAATTGTAATTAATCGGACTACTCCTGTATTTATAGTTAATCGGTAACTCTACCTATGCTTGACAATGGAGTTGGGATAGGAGTTGTATCAGTTGATATGGCAATTTATTTTCTTTGTCGAATCATCTCCCGATAAGTTGCATGTCTTTTAGCTAGGTGTTGTTGTCGCTCATATTCTGTCTTCTTCGCCTAGTATATTCTGTCCAAGTGAGTCGACGTTGCCATGATTGTTGATTTATTGAATTTTTCATTTCTATTTGTCAATCAAAACATGAGGTAAGAAGACGAAAAGAAAAACAAACAATTGCAAATGAAGCAATTTTTATAATCTTACTTTACGATTGAAAATGAGCAGTTTTTTAAATTTCTCTCACGGTTGAAAATGAAATAGTTACATATTTCTCTTGTGGGTTAATGCAGAATTTATAGAACGTGAGTACGTGATTGAGTATGTAATTTTGGTTTAATAAAGATAAGGGTAAAATAGGAAAAAAAATTGGATACCAAACTCCTATATCCGCTTTATATATTGTTATAGATATATAGATTTATCAGATATCATGAAATCCTTGTCTCTGATTAAATCAAAGTAATACTACACTTGCTCCTGTGTCTTCGAGTAAGAAACGCTAACATGTCATTTACTTATTTTCCCCCTTGAACTTTATAGAAAAATTTGAGGCGATATGTTGGATACAAGATGTATTATATGCCTCTAGTTGGTGCACCCGCTCCTTTTTCGTTTTAACGCAACTTTGATAATATTATGTCTATCTAAAATGAAAATAACCTTGGACTATGGTGCCATGTGGTTCTTTAAGTTCATTAGTAAAAAGAACCACAACTTTTTATTCTCCCTCTCCATGATGAAAAATTCAATAGAAAAAATATTATTAATATAATACGATCTTATGCGATTGACATTAACAGTGTGCCTGAGTAATTGTCATACAAGTGTGTGATGAGGGAAAATTAATTCCACACAAACTTACCAGCAAGTGTACCGGTTCGCATCAAGTAGTGAAACTCACAGAAGTGAGGTCGATCTCACAGGGATTGATGGATTAAGCAACTTTAGTATGGTGATGAATTTAGTTAAGCAAATATTTGATGAATTGGGTGAAATTTGATTAACAGAAAGGAAATTACAAGTAAGCTAGAGTGCAGAATGAAAATTGACAGAAAAGTAAATTGCAGGAAGCTTAAATGGGTGAAACTTAAAGTGCAAGAAATTAACAGAGCTGAAACTTAAATGGCAAAAAAGGTAAATAACTGAAACTTAAAGTGTAAGTAATTTAAATTACAGAATCTAAATTTCCAGGAAACTTAAATTCCATGAAGAATAAAGGGATTTGGGTGCTGGGAATCAAACCAGAACTAGAAAATGTAGACTACAGTAAATAAGAGAACTCTAAGGTGAAGGAATTAAGAAAAATGGATCAATTAGGATTCCAGTACCAAAATAGAAACGAAAAATGTGTAGAAGAAGATAAACAGAAAGAAAAATTAGATCAAATCTAAAATTCTAAAATAGAAATGGAAAATTGCAAAAGAAGAAAAAAAACTCAGATCAGATCTCCAAATTCTAAAACAGAAATGGAAAGTTGCAGAAGAAAGAAAACTCAGATCAGATCTCCAAATTCTAAAACAGAAATAAAAAATTGCAGAAGAAAGAAAACTTAGATCAGATCTCCAAATTCTAAAATTCTAAAAAGGAAGAAAAATAAAAGAGAGCTCCCTAATGAAATCAAATTCTTCTCTATTTATACACTTTCAATTTCTGTCATCCAGTACTTGGAGTGGACTTTTTGGCCTTTGTTGCAGTGGGTCAGGATGGCACTTGGTTGCAGCTTCCAGGAGAATGGAGCATTTTCAAATTGAGCGCAGCGTTCATTCACCCACGCGTACGCGTGCTTCGCACCCGTGCGTCCCTTGCATTTTTGCACATCGACGCGTGCGCGTCATATACGCTTGCACGTCGTCATTGTCTTCAGCCTTAGCCATGCTCGTGCGCCACATTCACGCGTGCGCGTCCTTGATAGTGTTCGTTTAATGAGCGTTATGTTCGCGCCATGAACGCTGCCCACGCGTATGCGTCTCTTGCGCGTGCGCGTGGGTGGCAAAATGTCAATTCCAGGCTTCAGCGCCACCCACGCGTTCACGTGCTTCCTTCCAGATTCTCCATCGACGCGTGCGCGTCATGTACGCATGCGCGTCGGTTGCAAAACTTCAATTCCAATTTTGAATTTGCCCGAAAATGCTCACTAAGCCAACGTAGCGCTCTCTTTGCAAACGAGCGCCAATTACACCCACGCGTACGCGTTATGCACGCGTATGCGTGGGTCTTCAAAAATTCGTCCCTGACGCGTGCGCGTCGCAAGAGAGCGTGGCGTTCTCTATTTAAGCGCAGCGTTACTCTTGCACTGCCCTTCCTTCTCTTCATTTTTCACCTGAAATCAACCAAACAAGCAATCAAAGTCTCACCAAAATCACAAGGTTTTTGCATCATTCATAATAATCACCTAATTCTTGCATAAATCTCATGATTTTGTATAAAGTTAATGATGTTTGATTGAATCAAGATAAACATAAAATTGCACTCCAATCACTTACTTATTGTGCAAGAAAGTGCATAAACCTAATGAAACAAATGAAAAATGCTTGTGAAACTAGCATAAGATGACTTGTCATCACAACACCAAACTTAAATCTTGCTTGTCCCCAAGCAAGCACTAGAACATGAGAAGAAATGAAAGAAAACAAAAAATCATATATGTCCTTATTTAGCAGGTAATTGAATTTGGTTCATGGGGTTTTATGCAGACAGAATGCAGCTCAATTATTATCAACTTCCAAATGTGAAATGTCTCTTTGAGTGTTAACTAGAGTTGCTACTATAAGACCTTATTCTCTATTGATCCTTGTTAGATTTTCTTTCTTCCCTTTGCTTCAGAAACTTATTTTTCAATTGTAGCTCAGTGTCAAGTGTTGAAGCAGTTTTTTGGCTTTTACTCAACATCTTTTCACTACAGACACTTGGCTCACAAGTCTTCTTAAGAACATTGATGCCCAGCACCTCTTTGGGTTACTAAATACTTTGTAACTAGGTTTCTCTTGATAATGGACTTTCGGTTGGTAATCTTAGATTAGTTAATCCAAGTTACCAAGTTTTAAAATACTCCTTGGAACCTAATTGTCCAAGCAGATCTTAGTACAAAAAGCACCACAGGCATATGTCCTAAGGTCCAAGCTATTGGTGTCTAGCCTTATTATTTGTTTCTTTCATTTTCGTTTACCAACTCTTGGATTTTCTTCCTTTCCTTCTTGTTCTTTTTTTCCAAGGATATTTATTTACGAAAGGTTTTATAACAGCACTTAAGTTCACACTACAAGAGACATTTTATACTGCAGCTTTTATTATTGAGCTTACCAACTAATCAAGCAAGCACCACCACTGAACTTTATTTTTATTCCTACCACATTGGACAATCACTTTCTATTTCAATATTTTCTCTTATTTATGGAGAAGGAGACAAGACATAAATTCAAGTAAAATGGAAATAGAACAGACATTCTGGCTAGATCACTTAATTGAATAATAAAAGGATAGTAAACTAACAGAATGCAGACAAGGGTAAACTAATCAAAAAGGGTACAATTAGACTTCCAACTAAGACACAACAGGATATATACAGTTGACTAACAATACAACCTTTTGGAATCTTCTTGCTTAGTCCTTCATCATCCTTCTTAACTTTTGTGCTTTTCTTGCTGATGATGTACAGTCCTTCCAAAAAGTTTAATAGTTTTCTGCAATAGCAGTGGAAGCTGCTTGTCCCCCAAGCACTTGAAAAAAATGGTTAGCATGCATTTGTAGGCTTTTGAACTTACTTTGGTGTGTGAACACCAAACTTAGTTCCTTTGCCAACATCTCTTATGCAACAATTTAGTCATATACATGAAACCTTGTGCTTTTGCTACAGGAAGCTAACTAAAAGCTTAGAAAGCAGACAATGGTTGAGTAGTTTTCTTGATTGTTTAGAGCTAATAACCATTAATGCAGAGGGTTGAAATGTGTTTTTAAATGAAATTCTTGGTGGGACACTAAACTTAGCATCCTACATTCACCCTTGAATTGTTCTGGTGTGCAACACCAAACTTAGCTTCTTGCAATACAGATAAATCTACTTAACCTTTTTATTGAAACAGCTAGGAAAAGAAAACTATCTCTGGTTGGGTTACCTCCCAAGCGCTTGTTTATCGTCATTAGCTTGACGTTGGTTCCTTGTTAGGGTGGCTGATGATTATGGTGCCTCAGCTTGTCCTCTCTCACTGTGAACCTTTTTCCTGTGCTTTGATGAACAATCTCTATGTGTTCCAGTGAGAGTATTTTGTTGACAGTGTAATAATCATCAGTTTGTGGGCATGTCTCTAACTGTTGGTAGATCAGTTTCACTTTGTCTCCTTTTGTGAACCCTTCAGTTTGGATTTTTTGTTTATCCATCCTTTTGGAACCATTTTCTTGCTCTTCTTTCCTTTCTTTGGTGGCCCTTATTTCTTGGCAGTAGACTTTATGTCAGGGGCTTTCTTCCTAGTGATCGAATTCTTAATCTCTTCCTGCAGTCCCTTATCAGCCTTCACATCTTCATTACCCTTTTGTTCTTCTCTACTGTCTGTCTTCTGCTTCAGAGGTGAGTTGATAAGTGCTTTCTTGGGTTTTTCCTTCCAGTTCAAGTCTTTCTCCTCAATTCTCATGCAGTCTTTCTCTTCAGCAGGATGCTGCATCTCTTTAAAGACATTTAGAGTGATCTGCTCATCATGTGCTCTCAAAGTTATTTCTCCTTTCTCCACATCAATGATGGCCCTTGTTGTGGCTAGGAAAGGCCTTCCTAATATGATAGAATCGCCTACCTCTTCATCTAGATCCAAGATCATAAAATCCACTGGAAATATAAACTTACCCACCTTTACTAAGAGATTCTCAACCACTCCATTAGGGATTACCATTGATCTATCAGTAAGTTGCAAGGTCATCCTTATAGGTTTCACTTCTTCTATAGACAACTTTCTTATCATAGATAAAGGCATCATATTGATACTTGATCCTAAATCACACAATCCCTTATCAATGGACATATTGCCAATGATGCAAGGTAAAAAGAAACTCCCAGGATCTTTGAGTTTGGGTGGGAGGCCTAATTTGGATTACTCCACTGCACTCTTGGGTCAAGACCACTGTCTTTTTTTCATTCCAGCTTCTCTTTTTATTAATGAGCTCCTTGAGGAACTTAGCATACAGGGGCATTTGCTCCAATGCTTCAGCAAGTGGTAAGTTGATTTCCAGCAAAATTCGCTAGAAATATAAACTTACCCACCTTTACTAAGAGATTCTTAACCACTCTATTAGGGATTACCATTGATCTATCAGTAAGTTGCAAGGTCATCCTTATAGGTTTCACTTCTTCTATAGATAACTTTCTCATCATAGATAAAGGCATCAGATTGATACTTGATCCTAAATCACACAATGCCTTATCAATGGACATATTTCCAATGGTGTAAGGCAGAAAGAAACTCCCAGGATCTTTGGGTTTAGGTGGGAGGCCTAATTGGATTACTGCACTGCACTCTTGGGTCAAGACCACTGTCTCCTTTTCATTCCAGTTTCTCTTCTTATTAATGAGCTCCATGAGGAACTTAGCATACAAGGGCATTTGCTCCAATGCTTCAGCAAGTGGTAAGTTGATTTCCAGCTTCTTGAAAACCTCCAAGAACCTGGGAAATTGTTGGTCCTTGAGCTCTCTTTGCAATCTTTAAGGGTATAGCAGAGGAGGAGTGTAAGGCTTCACCTCCTTTCTCTGTTCTTGTGGATGCTCCTCCATGACTTGCTTTCCCTTCTTTGAAGCTTGTGGCTATTCATCCTTCTTCTTGAGCTCTTCTTGGTCCTTTTCTTCAATTGCCACTTCCTTCTTACTTCCAACCTTTTCACCCTCCAATGTTCTTCCACTCCTGAGTTGAATTGCTTTGCATTTTTCTTTGGGATTTGGAATGGTATCACTTGGGAAAGTGTTGGTTGGTCTTTAAGGCTGTTTGGATAATTGGCCTATTTGTCTTTCCAGGTTTCTCAATGAGGCTTCGTGGTTTTTATTAGCTAACTCCTGATGCTTCATCATTTTCTCCATTATCATCTCTAAATTAGAGATTCTTTGAAACTCCTGGGGTGGTTTTGGCTGAGTATGTGATGTGGATGGTGAATAAAAATTGTTATGGTTAGTTGATGGGTTATTTAGTGGGTAATAAGTGGATGCAGGGTGATTATTTTGTGGTTTTCTATATGGAATTTGGTTAGTATTTTGATGGTTCTGGTGGTTTGTGTTGCGAAAGTTGTTTTGGTTGGAGTTCCTTTGCCATAAATTTTGGTTCTGGTTTTCTCCCCACCTTAGATTGGGGTGGTTCCTCCAAGAGGGGTTGTAAGTGTCTCCATGAAATTCATTCTGTCCAGCACCTTGGTTGTGCATATAGTTAACTTGTTCTGGCTGCTGCTCTTCAAAGATTTCTTCATTCTGCCCCCATCTAGCTAGTGGTTGATTTGTAGTGCTCACTGCTGCTATTTGAAGACCATCAATCCTCTTAGCCATCATCTCCATTTGCTGCTGGATTTATTGGTGCATCACTTTGTTTTGTTCCAAGATAGTGTCCACACCTTCCAGCTCCAACACACCCTTCCTTGAGCTGGTTGGCATTGCCTTTGATGACCAGAAAAGTATTGGTTGTTGGTCACAGTGTCTATGAGATTTTGGGCTTCCTCAGCTGTCTCCATGAGTTGTACTGAACCTCCTGCTGAATAATCAAGGGCCTCTTGAGCTTTCAGTGTCAAACTTTCATAAAAATTTTGAAGTCTATCCCATTCACTAAACATCTCTGGTGGACACTTCTTGATCAGGGCCTTGTAGCCCAAGCATCATAAGGTAATTCTCCATCCATTTGAGTGAATGTTTGCACTTCTGTCTTCAATCTAATGATCCTCTGAAGTGGGTAGAATTTGGCTAGGAATTTTCTCACTAAGTCCTCCCAATTGTTGATGCTTTCTTTGGGAAATGTCTCTAGCCATTGAGAAGCCTTATCCCTCAAAGAGAATGGAAACAGCAGCAGCTTATAGATATCTGGATGCACACTATTTGTTTTGACAGTTTCACAAATCCTCAAGAAGATGGATAAGTGTTGGTTTGGATCTTCAAGTGGACGTCCTCCATAGGAACAATTGTTCTGCAACAGAGTAATAAGTTGAGGCTTCAACTCAAAGTTATTTGCATGAACATTAGGAGTGAGTATACTGCTCCCACAGTTTCTTGGATTAGGGAAGGTGTAAGAAGCTAGAACTCTCCTTTGAGGTGGGCCATTGTTGTTGGCCACTTCTTCTGGTGGATTAGGGAGATTTCCCTCCATCTCTTGGTCTTCCTCTTCTGATTTTTCTTCTCCAATAACACCCTTTCCTCTGGCTTTTCTTCTCAATCTCAAAAATGTTCTATCTGGATAAGAATCAAAGGAGGTGGATTCACCTCTTCTTCCTCCTAGCATACAACACAAACAAAACTAAAAACCAAAAACAAAGCACTATACTGCTAGAGTGAGGTTAAGGTTAGCTTAAACAAAATCTCTAACAGTTAGTATGCTTAACAAAAACAAAGAAAAATGCTTAATCTAGATTATCACCTACGTAATCATTGTCAATCTAAATCAATCCCCAGCAACGGCACCAATAACTTGATGAGGGAAAATCTATTCCACACAAACTCACCGGCAAGTGTACTGGGTCGCATCAAGTAGTAAAACTCACAGAAGTGAGGTCGATCCCACAGGGATTGATGGATTAAGCAACTTTAGTATGGTGATGAATTTAGTTAAGTGAATATTTGATGAATTGGGTGAAAATTGATTAACAGAAAGGAAATTACAAGTAAGCTAGAGTGCAGAATGAAAATTGACAGAAAAGTAAATTACAGAAAGCTTAAATGGTTGAAACTTAAAGTGCAAGAAATTAAAAGAGATGAAACTTAAATTGCAAGAAAGGTAAATAACTGAAAATTAAAGTGCAAGTAATTTAAATTGCAGAGTCTAAATTGCCAGAAAACTTAAATTGCATGAAGAATAAAGGGATTTGGGTGCTGGAAATCAAAACAGAACTAGAAAATGTAGACTGCAGTAAATAAGAGAACTCTAAGGTGAAGGAATTCAAAAAAATGGATCAATCAGGATTCCAATACTAAAATAGAAACGAAAAATGTGTAGAAGAAGATAAACAGAAAGAAAACTCAGATCAAATCTAAAATTCTAAAACAAAAATGAAAAATTGCAGAAGAAGAAAAAACTCAGATCAGAACTCCAAATTCTAAAACAGAAATGGAAAATTGCAGAAGAAAGAAAGAAAACTCATATCAGATCTCCAAATTCTAAAATAGAAATGAAAAATTGCAGAAGAAAAAAAACCCAAATCAGATCTCCAAATTCTAAAATAGAAATGGAAAATTACAGAAAAAAGAAAACTCAGATAAGATCTCCAAATTCTAAAATTCTAAAAAGGAAGAAAAATAAAAGAGAGCTCCCTAATGAAATCAAATTCTTCTCTATTTATACACTTTCCAATTCTGTCATCCAGCACTTGGAGTGGGCTTTTTGGACTTTGTTGCAGTGGGTCAGGATGGCACTTGGTTGCAGCTTCCAGGAGAACGGAGCGTTTTTAAATTGAGCGCAGTGTTCATTCACCCATGCGTACGCGTGCTTCGCGCCCGTGCGTCCCTTGTATTTTTGCACATCGACGCGTGCGCATCATATACGCATGCGCGTTGTCATTGTCTTCAGCCTCAGCCATGCTCACGCGCTACTTTCACACGTGCGCGTCCTTGATAGCGTTCATTTAATGAGTGCTATGTTCACGCCATGAAAGCTGCCCATGCGTATTCATCTCTTACGCGTGCGCGTGGGTGGAAAAATGTCAATTCCAGGCTTCAGCGCCACCCATGCATTCGCGTGCTTCCGTCCAGATTCTCCATCGACACGTGCACGTCATGTACGCGTGCGCGTCGGTTGCAAAACTTCAATTCCAATTTTGAATTTGCCCGAAAATGCTCACTAAGCCAACGTAGTGCTCTCTTTGCAAACGAGCGCCAATTACACCCACTCGTACGCGTCATGCACGCGTACGCGTGGGTCTTTATAAATTCGTCCCTGACGCGTAAGCATCCTGTACGCGTGTGCGTCGCAAGAGAGCGTGGCATTCTCTATTTGAGCGCAGCGTTACTCTACACTGCCCTTCTTTCTCTTCATTTTTCACCTGTAATCAACCAAACAACCAATCAAAGTCTCACCAAAATTACAAGGTTTTTGCATCATTCATAATAATCACCTAATTCTTGCATAAATTTTATAATTTTGTATAAAGTTAATGATGTTTGATTGAATCAAGATAAACATAAAATTCCACTCCAATCACTTACTTATTGTGCAAGAAAGTGCATAAAACCTAATGAAACAAATAAAAAATACTTGTGAAACTAGCATAAGATGACTTGTCATCAGTGTGTTTCATCAATGGCAATCAAATCCAAAAGGACCAAAACACTTGGTGAAACAGTACAGAATTATAGTTCAACAAATTGATAACATACTAGAATTTTGTTTAAATGTTAACAATTGTGTTTTCATCATGCTCATAATTTAGTAGGACTCACATGTAAAGTACAAAAAAGAATGCCAAATGTTGGCTTATTACCTAGAATATTAATAAAGGTTTGCAACACATTGAAATACCTTTGTAGTTGGTTAGACATCTAATCTCAATCACCATAGATCTTGTGATTGCCATTTGCTTTGTTGTCTAAACCATACTTGTCAAAATCAGACCAAACTGGTCAGTCGAACTGGAAAATTGATACCGGCCATTGATCAGTCTAGGTGATGCATATGACCGGATAAAAAGAAAATCGGTGGGAACAAGCTTGAACCGGCCAGTTTGGTGAAACACCATCGAACCGGTCAGGTTTTAAAACTCAGACCGGTTCAAATTGAAAAAAATTGAAAAAAAGACCCTACCCCTAACCGAAAACCCTAGCACTACTCCACGTCTCCCCCATTTTCCTTCCCTTTAGAGTTCAGAGAGACTAAGATACTCCCCTATTCTTGTCTCCTTCAAGCTTCCACATCACCTTGCTACTTTCACTCATTCTCCTTCATGACTTCATCCTTCCTGGCCTCTTGAAAAACCGAACGGCTGAACCCACCTTCCAAAATGGCAGCCACCCCAGCTCTATATTTGTCACCTCGATTCACCGCCATGGCGCCACTGCACACTCACCTTGCTCGCATCTCATATCTCCTCTTTCGGCCGCCTACATCTCGCTCACATCTCTGTCTCTGTCTCGAGCTGTGCTTCCTGCAGTGCTAAGCTGTGCTTCCTTGGTGTGCTCCACTACTTCCCCAACGTGAGCTCTCTTCATGGTGTAACACCCTGTTACCCTAAGCCTTACCTCTAGCCATAAAGCGAAGGATAATAAACCGTCATGACAATTTTGAAGCCCATACTGAAATAAATATAGAAGGAAATAGTAATACTAGAATCCTGATGAAGGGATAAAGTTCAAAATCGCATAAAGCGGATTTACAATGCACGAAGCGTTCACACCCGATAACTAAAAGCATAAAGGCACAAGATACAACATGAGATGTAACATAATAATAATCAATATATATATATAAGTTTGAAAGTCATAGAGTACTAGCCGCAGCCTGTGGAGTTTAGGCCGACTAGTTATATACATACATAACAGATTTTTTGAGCTAAAACAGCATATACAACTTATCTCTCAAAGTAGGCCTCTAAGGCAACAAAGTAGGATAACAAAAGTGAGAGAAATACAACATAAAAACCAAAATACAAAGATAACAAAACATCCTCCGCTCTGTCACCATCCGTAAACTCAACGAGGTGGGTTGCGATCGGCATCTGAAAATAACAACAACATATGGTATGAGAAGCAGAGGTTCTCAGTATGGTAACAGTGCCCAATATATAAGATATAAGGTCTTGGGATGCCAAAGGCAATCCTAGAGCTTTACATCGATACACTTGTTCAAGCTTAAAAAAATAAATAACTTAAACATAAACTATAAATAGGGTTATCTAAAACTTAAGGAATTTCTAACTAATACCAATCACACCGTTGTATCCCACAGCCTTTGCCAACCTAACCTCCGTGCGATTCCATTGCCACCGCCTTTCGATCCTCCTCAATGCCAGTAAAACACATTTAATGCAAACAAGTAAAGCATAAATTGTATTCATGTATAACAAGTAAATCAACTAGCATTTAGACATATTATTTGTCACACTGATGACATGTCATCATGTCATGTTTTTCTATGCTTTTTCATACAAGAAATTGATGATTAGTGCTTAAATATTGCATGCTTTTGTGCTTAAATGGTATATTTCCTTGATCTTTTGATTTTATAAAATTTGTAGGAAATAAGAAGGAAAAGAAGCAAAAAAAGGCACAAAATAAGCTAAAAAGGAGAAAAGAGGAATTTTGGGGCACACTTTGAAGCTGGAGCAAACTTTGATGCCTTAGGCCACACTTTTGAAAGCGTGGCCCATGAAATAAGTAAAGAGAGCGCTCATTTGCAAAGAAAGCGCTATGCTTACTTACCGAGCGTTTTCGGGCAAGTTAAAATTTGGAGGCAAAGTTTTGCAAACGACGCGCACGTGAGCTTGACGCGCAAGCGTCGATTGTGCATCTGGGACAAGGCACGCGCATGCATGGTTGGTGCTGAAGCATGGAATTGAGATTTCGCTACCCACGCGCACGCGTGGGGCAGCGCTCACTAAGCCAACATAGCGCTCGTTAAGAGAACGCTGCAAAGGATGCGTATGCATAGGTTACTGACGTTGGGATTTTTGCCAGTAAAGAATTTCATAAAAACAGTCGCGTTGTAGATATAGTCTCTAAACCGACAGAAATCCCTTCGTACAAACGTTTTGGTTGTCACAAGTAACAAACCCCTTTGAAATTGATAACCGAGTATTTAAACCTCGGGTCGTCTTCTCAAGGAAACTGCAAGGAGGTATGTTCTTATTATTGGCTATAAAGGTTGTAATCGGGGTTTAGGAGGTGAGAAGCAAGTGATTTAAATGACAAGTAAAGTAAATGGCAGTTAAAATAAATAATTACTGTAAAGCAACTTTTGGCAAGATAAGAGAAATTAGAAATCCACTTTGTTATCTCTCTCAACAATAATGAAAGTTGAATCTAAATTCCACTGGTCAACCTTCGCTAAAGCAAAGGAAAGTCAAGGGACTAATTAATTTGACTTTTGAATCCTATTTATTTCCTAAGAAAAGGTGGGGATTACTGAAGTTCGGTTCAATTAGCAAGATAACGATTATCAATTATGTTGAGTTTGATAACTGTTGGGTTACTGATTTCTTAACCAGGACCAAGAAAGGGGAAAAGTAAATTGCTGGAATAAAATATCTTCAATTTGGAAACAATGATAACTTAAATCAAAGAGAACAATCATAAACTGAAAATACCTCAAATATTATTATTAATTCAAATAACAATCTGTAACATGGAAGAATTCATAGATTCAATTATAAAAGTAAATATTCAACTCAAGTGCTGAAATAAATAAATAAAGTGAAAGGGAAGCTTAAAACAAAGAAACATAAAACCTGGATTGAGAGTTACTCTTAAAAATAAGAAGAAGTCCTAAATCCCAAGAAAGAGAGAGGAGAGAACCTCTCTCAAAACTAAATATAAATCATTGAAAAAATAAAATATGCCAACTCCTTCTGAATGGATGCATTTCCACACTTTATAACCTCTGGTCTATGCCTTCTGGACTTGGATTTGGGCCAAAAAGGGCTTCAGAATTTGCTGGGGGCGTGTTCTGTAATTTCTGGTACGTAGCCTCTGTCACGCGTCCGCGTGGGTCACGCGGTCGCGTCATCCGGAGCTTTTCCTTGCCACGCGGTCGCGTCAATCACGCGTCTGCGTCGTATGTGTTCTACTTAAGGCACGCGATCGCGTCGGTCATGCGGCCGCGTCGCTGCTTCTTCGCTTCTGGCACGCGATCGCGTCGTCCATGCGATCGCGTGAACACTAGTTTCTTCAAAACTCCGTTCTGTGCTTTCCTTCCATTTTTGTATGTTTCCTTTTCCATCCTTTAAGTCATTCGCCTTAAAAATTCTGAAACTACTCAACACACTAATCATGGCATCGAATGGAAATAAAGGTAATTAAAATGATTACTATTAAAGCATAGGAAACATGTTTTTCACATACATCACATAATAGGGAAGGGAAAGTAAAACCATACAATTAATATGAATAAGTGGGTGAAATGATTGAATAAATCACTCAAATCAAGCACAAAATCACTCATGAAATATGGGTTTATCAACCTCCCCACACTTAAACAATAGCATGTCCTCATGTTAAATCCAAGGTAAAAAATAAGGTTAAAGTGGTGGAATGTTATGCAATGCAACCTATTCTAAATGCATCTACCTAATTGAGTCATGCAATTCCAATTTATCCACTCATATATAAAGCTTACATGTAGTCAAGTTAGTTCACATTCTCAAGGAGTCATGTATATATATATAGCCAACCCTTAAATAATAAAGCATTTTAGCAAGTGAGATGGGAAAGAAAACATTGTACAAACTTGCAAAACAATTAGTAATTTAAGTACAGATATATGTTGATAAGTTATTGAACCCTCACTGGATTTTGTGGTTACCCTCTAGTCACTCAGTGTTTATTGGGTTTATTCACTCTACTTTTCTTTTTATTCTTACTTTCTATAACTTTGTTCTTCATCTAACCAATCAACAATTATTGAATACAGTCATACCAAAAGTCATGAGGTCTTTAATTTAGGTTGTAATGGGGCCAAGGTAAAGGTAAGGATATATGTATAAGGCTAAATGAGCTAATAAGTGAATCCTTAATTAGACTAAGATCTCATCTAACATACATATTTAGTAGAACAAAACTTCTTTAGCAATGTTCCCATATTATCCCACTTGTTGTTACATGCTCATGTTTCAATTTTATTTTTATCCCATGTGCATTGCTTTTATTTTGCATTGGAAGATTCTTTTGTATCCCCTTTTATTAAATGCTGAAAAATAACTTTTTCTCTCTCTTCTTTTTTTTAATGCACATGGTAATTGAATCACTTTGATTTTCTCATGAGCATGCTTCCCAAATTTTATTTTATTTCTTTTAACTTTTCTACCCTGTTGTTTCTATCATCCATGTTCCCAATAAGTTTCCCACATTTTAATCTATTCATAATTTTTCTATCTTAAGCTAACCAAGGATTCACTTGGGATTTTATTTTGTTTTTCTGCTTAAGGCTAGTAGTGTGGCTAAATAGAATAAAAGAGGTTTTAAAAGCTCAAGGGGGCTAACAAGGGTGATGAGAAAGGTAGGTTATTTTGGGGTGAGTGAGCTGAAATCAAATGATGGCCTCAATAATTCTTTTGGCATGTATCTATATTCTATAATTGGACATATAGATTAAAGCAAAGTAAGGAATATCAGAATAAAAAGAAGCGAAACACACAGGAATGAAATTATGGTTTGAATGCAACTATACAATTAAGCTCAAGACTCACAGGCTGTGTGTTCTCTAACTCAAACATCATATATCATTCATATATGTTATGCAGGTTTAGTTAAAAATTCCCATTATTCTCATAAAAAAAATTATTTAGGGTAGCCTTTAGAGTTTTAATGTTCTTCCTTGATGAAATATTGTCAGCTTAACTACATCATGTAATGCTATATACAAGGTTTATGGATTTAAATCTGTTATGTTCAATTTCCTAGCTTACTTCCTTTTTATATTTTTCAATTTAAACTATACTATCGTATGCTAAAAAGGGTAAACTATACTAATTAATCCACTAATAAGTCAAAATTACAAACTAAACTAAATAACTAAAAATATGAACTAAAGATGCAAAATGCAAAAATAGAGTAAAAATACATAAAAGTAGCAATGTATAAGTACTCAGAAAATAACAGTAAAAAGAAAAATACAAAAAAATATCCAAAATAAAAGGAAAGAAGAGATGTAGTGGTTCACCAAAATAAAAACGCCAGAGATGGCGACCTCCCCACACTTAAATGAAGCATCGTCCCTGATGCTCAGTCAAGCCGGGTGTGAAGGGGTGTCATCACTGGTAGGGATGGTAGCTGGAGACTCTGTGATGGTGGTGGGTTGAGGGTCTGGCTGCTGTAGAGGCAGGGCTGACTGGATCCGGATCTCCGGGTCTGCAGCCTCTATCTGGTGCGTAACCTCCTGATGTGGTGCAGCCTGTTCGGTGGCTGCCTGCTGATGGGTCTCCTCCTGGAAATGAGTCTCCTCCTCGTGCTCATCCTCCTCCTCCTCTGATGGCTCAGATGGTGTGTCGGGCTCAGAGGGGATGTCACCACCCTATCGGATCATCAGCTTCAGATGCGAATAGCGTCGCTGGCTGCGACGCTCCAATCTCTCATACCGGCGCCGGTTACGGCGCTCCATCTGATCAAACTGTCGGAATAGGCGGTGCACGAGGCGGTATACGGGCTCAGAGGCAGGTGAAGATGTAGTGGTAGTAGCAGGGGCAGCAGTGGCAGCTGTGGATGAAGAGGGTCCAGCAGACGGTGGGGCTGTCTCATCAGTAGTAGTGAAGGGTGGTGGTCTGTAGCCCAAAGCTAAGAAGTTTCTACTGTGAGGAATGATCTTCCTGCAATCCGCCGCTGGTGGTCTCTCATCGGCATCCTCCCATGGCATGTCAGCTCGACGGCCTAGCTGTGTAACCAGATACGGAAAAGGGAGGGTGCCTCGGACGTGGACCCTGGCCATAAAATACCAGATAAAACGTGGCAGATAAAGGTCCTTTCCCTCCATCACACACCATAGGAGGGTGATCATAGTAGCCGGGATCTCCGTCTCATGAGTACTTGGCATCACATAATTACTCAAGATCTGGTGCCATAACCGAGCCTCATCATTTAAGTACGCCCTCTTGATCCCTCTAGGCATGGTGGTGTCCTGACCCATCTCCCAAGGAAAAGTCGGGTCGAGAGCTATCCGTGCCTTCACAACATCCCAATCAAACTGCATCTGGCGCATGTCCTCCTCAGCCTTTGAATAACCATCAGGCTGATCGGACTTGGCTGGGAGCTGAAAAATGTCCTCTAAGGCCTCTTCAGTGACCAGAATTTGTTTTCCTCTCAGGTTTACGGCATCTAGGGTGGTGAGGTAGTAGTTGCAGTAGAATTCCTGGACCCAAGATGCGTTGACCTCTGTCATTGTTCTCTTCAGAAAGAAACAGCCCCTTTGCTTGATTTGCTCAGTGGTGTACTGCTGGAGTGCTTCCGAAATCTTCAGAGTTCGCTCCAGGTATAGATTCCTGGAGTTTGCAAAAGCCGGGTACTTCAGCTCACAGTACTGGTTTACAAATTTAATTGGATCAGTTGCAGGGAGCAGCTGGTTAGCTTTTTCCTGCTGTGTAAAGTTCTTCTCCCGCCATGAGGAATTATGCATGAGGGCAATGATGGACTGGGAGGAATCTCCTCTCTTGCGCTTACCAGTAGCCTTGCTTTTTCCTTTCCTCTGTGAGGTAGACATCCTGGTAGGCGGGAGGAGTAGAACGGGGAAGAAAGTGGCTGCGGCGGCGTCCGGCGCGGTGGAAGGGCATGGCGGGGCGGTGGCAGCTGAGGAGGTAGTGGAGAAGGGGGTAATGGGGCTAGGGTTTAGGGGAAATTGATAGGGGGAGGGAGGGGTTTTGCGGGTGGGTGGCGGAGGGGGCGCGGCTGGATGGCCGGCGGTGGTGGGTGGTGGGTCGCGGAGGGCAGTCGCGGAGAGGGGAGAAGAGAGGAAGGGAGAAGAAGAGAGAAGGGGAGGGGGTGGTACGGCGGCGGTGTCTGGACGCCGGCGGTGGTGGGTGGTGGTCGCGGAGGTTGTAAGGTGGTGCTGGGTGGTGGCTGGGAGAAGAAGAAGAAGAAGAGAGGGAGAAGAGGGTTGGGGGGCTGCGCGACTGATAGGGTTCGCGTGGCTGGGGGGTTATATTTTCGAATCCACGCGGCCGCGTGGGGCACGCGGTCGTGTGGTTGGGATGAAAATGGGAGTGACGTGATCGCGTAGGGTGCGCGATTGCATGAAAGGAGTAAAAGAGGGGATGACGCGATCGCGTGGAGCGCGCGATCGCGTCGCTGGAAATTGTGCTAAACGCACGACTCCAGCACCGTTTCAGCACAACTCTCTATCTCCTTCTGGGGTGGTGTGCAATCCATGCGACGCAATCGCGTCGCTCACGCGGTCGCATGGGATTGGTTTTGTGCAAGGGACGCGATCGCATGGGGCATGCGATCGCGTGGGCCAAATTGTGCAAAACGCACAAGGGCCGCACGATTCCAGCCTAACTTTCTGGACGTTGGATACTGACGCCGATCTCCAGGTCATGCGGCCGTGTGGATGACGCGGTCGCGTGGATAGTGTGTTCGCAGTGTGACGCGATCGCATGGAGCATGCGGTCGCGTCGTGCATCTTTTTTTTTTATATATATGCATGAAAAATGCAGAATGCAATGATTAATATGAGTGCTATGCATGAGTCCAGGTTTAATAATAAAGAGTGAAAAATAAAAAGGAAGAACATGAATTAAACTGAAAAAGAAGTGACCATACCATGGTGGGTTGTCTCCCACCTAGCACTTTTAGTTAAAGTCCTTAAGTTGGACATTGGAGGAGTTTCCTGTTATGGCGGCTTATGTTTAAATTCGTCCAAGAATCTCCACCAGTGCTTGGAATGCCAATAGCTTCTGGGGTCCCAAACTAGGCATACAAAGCTTCTGAACAGCTTCAAACATATTGTTAGGCTCCTGGGGTGACGGATGTCAGAATAGATTCCAGGACCCTAAGCTTTGCTATTAAACCCGCCTCCGTCTTAATCTATATGCTTCGAGGTGAAGCGTGGAACATTATTGAACCTTGTGCACCAGCTCTGAGCGCGAGCCATTTCCCTCTTACTCTTAAAGCCGCAAAGAGCTCTAAGCTGGCCATCTGTTTCAAGTAAACCATATTCAAGTGAATAAGTGAAGTTAAAGGTTAAGGATTGTACCCACTTGAAGCTTGTATTAGGTGGTAATGGCCTTGGGATAGGTGTTTCCGGTGGTTCTGTAAGTTCTACTCCCTTGTGCTCTTCTGTGAATTCCGCCACTTCCTTGCAAAGTTCTACAATTGTATTTGTGTCCTGGTCAAAGTCTTCTATGTCTTCCTCATCACTTGAGTCATAGATTGGAGGTTGAGAGAAATCTACCTCCGCATCGTCTTCATATTCACTTGGGGAAGATTCTTCGAACTCAGAGAATTTACTTGTGGATGCAAGTTCATCACTAAGAGAGCTAGACTTATGACTATCACTATCAAGGGAATTTGCTTCTTAGATTATTCCGTCTGATTCTTCATAAACAACTTGCCTTGGGGATTGTACAATATCCTCCTTAACATCAACTGTAGCATCCTTGATGGAGTTTTCCTCAATTCTGGATTCCCATGGAGGTTCAGCATCTCCTAGATCTTCAACTAACTCTTCTTCTTGAACAATGACAGCTTCTTCTAATTGTTCTAGTATAAATTCATGCTCTGTCTTGTCTACTGGAGTTTCTGGCATTTCCTTCATGCTCTGCTCTTCTCTAGACTGTCCACATGGGATTGTAGATGATCCTTGTGTAGTCGAGCGCCTAGAAAACCATTGAATTGCTACTTGCTCCAGTTGTCGAATGGTTGTTTGAAGTTTATTTACTGTTTCCTTTAGGCGAGCCTCTGCTTCTTGGGTTGCTGGACTTGGACATGATACAAAGGAGAGTGGTGGTGATTGGGAGCGATTGGATTGGTACTGGGGTAAGGAAGGATCATATGGTGGCGAATGGTGAAGAGAAGCTTTTGAGTGTGGTGGTTCGAGGTTATATTAAAAGGATGGTTTATATGCATGGGGTGGGGCTTGTTGGTAGTTACAAGGTTGTCCACCATATCTTTTAGCTGGGTATGCATTGTAGAATGGTCTTTGTCCAGGATATCTCGAAGGGTGTTGCTGCCAAAAGGGTTGATTAGATCCTCTTGGTTCCATCCATCCTTGATTGGTCTGACCTTGATGCATATTCCTGCTGTAACTTCTATTTCCTTTAAAAATATGAGAACCAAACTCAAAGCGAGAGGGGTGAGAGTTCATGGTAGCAAATAAAGATAAAAAGGAAAAACAAAAATAAATAAACAAGCAAAAGAAAAATATTTACAATAACCAATAATAAGGCACACGTTAGCAGTTCCCCGACAACGACGCCATTTTGACGTTGGGATTTTTGCCAGTAAAGAATTTCATAAAAATAGTCACGTTGTAGATATAGTCTCTAAACCGACAGAAATCCCTTCGTACAAACGTTTTGGTTGTCACAAGTAACAAACCCCTTTGAAATTGATAACCGAGTATTTAAACCTCGGGTCATCTTCTCAAGGAACTGCAAGGAGGTATGTTCTTATTATTGGCTATAAAGGTTGTAATCGGGTTTAGGAGGTGAGAAGCAAGTGATTTAAATGACAAGTAAAGTAAATGGCAGTTAAAATAAATAATTACTGTAAAGCAAATTTTGGCAAGATAAGAGAAATTAGAAGTCCACTTTGTTATCTCTCTCAACAATAATGAAAGTTGAATCTAAATTCCACTTGGTCAACCTTCGCTAAAGCAAAGGAAAGTCAAGGGACTAATTAATTTGACCTTTGAATCCTATTTATTTCCTAAGAAAAAGTGGGGATTACTGAAGTTCAGTTCAATTAGCAAGATAACGATTATCAATTATGTTGAGTTTGATAACTGTTGGGTTACTGATTTCTTAACTAGGACCAAGAAAGGGGAAATGTAAATTGTTGGAATAAAATATCTTCAATTTGGAAACAATGATAACTTAAATCAAAGAGAACAATCATAAACTGAAAATACCTCAAATATTATTATTAATTCAAATAACAATCTGTAACATGGAAGAATTCATAGATTCAATTATAAAAGTAAATATTCAACTCAAGTGCTGAAATAAATAAATAAAGTGAAAAGAAACATAAAACCTGGATTGAGAGTTACTCTTAAAAATAAGAAGTCCTAAATCCAAAGAAAGAGAGAAGAGAGAACCTCTCTCAAAACTAAATCTAAATCATTGAAAAAATAAAATATGCCAACTCCTTCTGAATGGATGCATTCCCACACTTTATAACCTCTGGTCTATGCCTTCTGGACTTGGATTTGGGCCAAAAAGGGCTTCAGAATTTGCTGGGGGCGTGTTCTGTAATTTCTGGTACGTGGCCTCTGTCACGCATCCGCGTGGGTCACGCGGTCGCGTCATCCGAAGCTTTTCCTTGCCACGCGGTCGCGTCAATCACGCGTTCGCGTCGTATGTGTTCTACTTAAGGCGCGCGGTCGCGTCGGTCATGCGGCCGCGTCGCTGCTTCTTCGCTTCTGGCACGCGATCGCGTCGTCCATGCGATCGCGTGAACACCAGTTTCTTCAAAACTCCGTTCTGTGCTTTCCTTCCATTTTTGTATGTTTCCTTTTCCATCCTTTAAGTCATTCTACCTTAAAAATTCTGAAACTACTCAACACACTAATCACGGCATCGAATGGAAATAAAGGTAATTAAAATGATTACTATTAAAGCATAGGAAACATGTTTTTCACATACATCACATAATAGGGAAGGGAAAGTAAAACCATGCAATTAATATGAATAAGTGGGTGAAGGATTGAATAAATCACTCAAATCAAGCATAAAATAACTCATGAAATATGGGTTTATCAGTGACGCGTACCCATCGATGGGCAAAAATGCAAAAAGTATGTGCACGCACAGAGGACGCGTACGCGTGGGTGAATGAACGCTGCGCTCAATTTTAAAATGCTACGTTCTCCTGGGAGTTGAATTTTGGTTCAATTAATTCCAATTCAAGCTCATTGAAGCCCCAAAGCAAGCAGAGTCCAATTGACATCACTCAAAGGCACAAGGATCATCTAGAATAGGAATTTTACATTTAATTGTAATTTGTTTTTAATTTGAATTTCATTTGTAATTTAGGAATGCCTATAAAAAGGCTTTAATTCTGTTAGAAAAAGGGAAGGCTGGCTCTAATAGAGAGCAGTAAGAGTAGGAGTAAGAGTAGAGTAGACGGCTCTTTAATATACTTTTATTTTCTGCACTCTCTACATTTCAGAATTCAATTCAGCTTTATGAAATTTCCATTGCTTACACTTCTCTACTACAATTTACTTTTCTGCTACAATTTCCTTTTCTACTACAATTTTACTTTTCTGTTTATATTGCTCCCAATTTACTTTCCTGCAATTTCCATCTTCTGTACTTTTATTTCTCTGCAACTTTACAATTCTGCTCATGATTCGATCTGATTTAATCTTCATGCAATTTAAATTTCATGTTACTTGTTCTTGAGTTCTCTTCGATTGCTTGATCTACTGCTTTCTTTAATTTTCCTGCACCCAATTCCCTTTACATTTGATGCAATGTATGTTTCTTGCTCTTTAAGATTCTGTCAATTTATTTTCTACACTTTAAATTCCTTGCAATTTCCTTTCTGTTAGTTAAATTTCATTTAATCCATCACTGTCTGCTTGACTAGACTGATCACTCACTAAAGTTGCTTGATCCATCAATCCCTATGGGATCGACCTCACTCTTGTGAGTTATTACTACTTGATGCGACCCGGTACATTTGCCAGTGAGTTTGTGTGGAAATCTAATTTTCACCCATCAAATTTTTGGCGCCGTTGCCGGGGATTGATATAGATCGACAATGATAAGTGGGTGAGAAGTCTAGATTAAGCATTTTCTTTGTTTTTGTTTTCTGTTTTAAGCTGATAGCAAGGTGTTTGTGTTTTTGCCTCATTAAGCAAATCTCATCTGAGACATGAATTTCGATTTTAATTGGTGATGTGTTTCGCAAAATTCAAATGGAGTTCAACTCATCTTATACTCAAACAGATTTTATGGGATAGTACCCACCATCACCAATCTCTAATGGTGGCTGAAAATATCACCAAGAAATCACAGATTCTGAGCACTCCAATCAATGGAGATATGCTTCAGAGCCACAAATTGATCAAGAAAATTACATGAGATACTGTCCAGAACTACAAAATAATTTATGTCATTATCCTCATGGTGTCTGTGCATATCAACAAGAGTGTGAACAATCAAGTGAAAAGAATTTTCTCCCAGAGCCACAAAGTGAATCATACTGTTATGACACTAACACAAACTATGGCTGGGAAGGAAATTTTAATGCTCCATATGATATTCAGCAAGAGACATCATCTCTTGATTTTTCTTTCAATAAATTCATGGAAGATTGTCCCCCAATGCCACAAAGTGATCCACACCCTGATGAATTCTACAATGATTCACATTGTGGATAGGAGGATCAAAACCAGAAAGCAATTGACAGTTCATACTCCATTTATCAAGAGCCATCATCACTTGAGCAAACCTTCAATTCATTCATGCAAAATTATCCACCCTCACCTCCTAGTTTCTCATTTGAAAATTCTTCATCACTTGATTTTTCCTCAACACAAAGTTTCCTCCAAGATCCATACAACTCAGCCCACAAATCACAAAATTCATTCCACAACTCACAAAACGCATGCCACACCCCTCAACACAACTTCACCACAACACATCCATGTCACCAAAATTACTCTTAACCCTCATCTCTTGAGCTAGCAGTTGAGGATTACCTTCAATGGTCCAAAGAATCCTTAGAAAGCCGATGCCAAGTCTTTGAAAGACAAGGAAAACTCTTGGAAAAACACAAACAATCATGGAAAGAAATCCTCTTCAAGAAGATGGATGGGCATTTGGAGCAAAGAAGGAGAAACTTAGGATTGCCAAATGGTAAGGGTGAAGAACAAACTGTGAGTGAAGAAGAGGAAGAAGAGGTCCATGTATCAAATGAAACTTCAAGGGAGAATGAGGTGGTGGAGGTATATGAGCCAAGGATTCCATATCCACATAGGCTAATTGAAGTAACAATGGAACATGAAGATTCCATCCCAAAGGACTCAATGGAAAATTATGAAGAGGAAATGGAGGAAGACAATCAAGGAAGTTCACACTTAATTGAAGCAGAAAGCTGCATAGAAGAAGGGTTCATTGAACCATCAATTCAACAGGCTTTGGATGAAGTTAATGCTCCAACCATCACACAACCACCAAGTATTAATATCCAAGAAGTGAAGGTAACTAACAAGAGCACCGATCCTACCCCTGATCCAACAAGCAAGATCAATCAAGCCATTAACAAAAGGAAGCTTGTTGAGGAGAGACCAAGACAGGGGACAATAGCTGAATCTTCTCCCCCCTTGAGGTCATTCCTCTTAACAAACTGGAAGAAGAGGAAGAAAGTGAAGAACATGTCAAGCTAATGACACTAAAAGAGCGCTTGTTGGGAGGCAACCCAACCTTAGGTAACATTTCATTCCTTTGCTTTGTTTATTTTCTCTGTCTGTTTTGTTTTAAATTCCAATAAATTGGCATATGATTACATTCTAAGTTTGGTGTTGCCATGCAACAATTTGTTTTCAATCTTTCTGGATGATTGTATCAAATCAAAAATGAAAGTGTCACACTAAGATTCTAAGTTTGGTGTGCCTCTTATTTTCTATACAATTTATTCAGCAACACCACTTGTCTGCATAATCATAATGCCTCTGCAGTTTTATCTTTCTTTTGGTTTGACTTTTTTTTACTTTCTTCGTTGCTTTAGTCATTTCTTTGTTTTTAATGCTTTCTTTTATTTTGCTCCCTAACTATTTTTGTTAAATAGCTTACTGATAAACCCCGTTTTTAGGGTTGTCAAGTATAGATTCTGAGGGTTTTATCAATGATCTTCCACACTTATTCATATAAAAATGCATAATTTTGTGTTTCCTTCCTAATTTTGCCTCATAGATGAAAACATGCTTCTTTTGCATTAAAAATTGATATATCGTAATCCTTCTCTATTACCATTCGATGCCGTGACCCATTTGTTAAGTGGTTTCAGAAGTTATAGGGCAAAAATGGCTAAGAGGGATGAAGGAAGCATGCATTAAAGGAAGGCGCATGGAAAAATTAGAGTTTTGGAATTTGTGCATGGGCGCGTATGCGCACCGTACGCATACGCGCGGATGTGCACCCTCAGAGCCGGCGCAGTGGAGCCGAAACGAGAAGCTGGCACGCTTATATGTCTGGTCCAGAAATCCTTGGACGCGCGCGCACTGCCCGCCTGCGCGTGGATCGCAAAACGCCCTAGGGGCGCGTACGCGTACTGTGGCTGTACGCGCCGATAGCCGCACGTGACTTTTAAGAAGAAAACGTGACCAGCGATTTCAGGCATGGGCAAGCCCTGTTTTGGGGTAGGATTCTTAGATATTAGAGATTCTTAGAGATATTTTGGGGAGTTAGTTACATTTTATTTTTAGAGAGAGAAACTCAACCTTCTCTCTAGGATTTTACTTTCTCCATTGCAATTCTCCTTTGATTTCTTGGTGAGATCCATTGCTAATTCACTTTTACTTTGATACAAGTTGTAGATCTACTCTTCTTCTACTCTCAATTAGTGTTCTTTTGATTCATGCACTTGGATCTAGATTTGTGATCTTGTTACTTTGACTTTTGATTAATGAATTGAGGAATTTCATTCAATTGCTTGATTGTTGATAATTACTTGAATTAGATAGCTTTAATTCAATTCTTTTCTCTCAATTTCACCATGTCTTCTATGATTGCCTACCAATTGTTTGTGAAAATGACAACCCTAGCTATGGAGTAGATTTCTCTTAATTGGCTTAGGGGTTGAGTTATTGGAGACACTTGTGAAGTGGATATTAATTGTTGATTAGGAATTGAGAATTACTAATTGACTTGGAGTGCACTGAAGCTAGACTTCCCTAGGGTTAGGCTTGGACTTGTGAATCAAGTTAGTTACTTTCACTTGACTTTCCTCTATTATTAGGGGGTTAACTAAGTGAAGCAATAATCAATTCTTATTACAAGTGAAGGAAACTACAATGATGAAACTTCCAATACTCACCCTTGGCAAAGGCTTTTATCTCAATTAATTGTTGTTTATTTTTTCTAGTTTAAATTCTCGCACCAACTCTCAAAACCACAAAATACTTTCTAATCAATAATGTGCATTCTAAGGTAATTCCTAGGGAGGACGACCCGGGACTAATTCTCTCGGTCATAGATTTTAGAATTTTTTGATGCGATATTTGCATGTCGGTTAGACTATACTCACGATTGGATTCATTGCTAATTTCTATACCGGCATAAGAATATTTCGTAATTTCCTACATTTGCAAGAAAGACTAAGAAGCGCGTAGAAGTTGACCCAAGAATGGTAGATATGTTCAAGAAAGTGGAGATAACTATCCCTCTCTTTGATGCTATACGTCAGGTGCCTAAATATGCGAAGTTTCTTAAGGATTTCTATATGAACAAAGATAGAATCCATGAACTTGAAACTATTTCGTTGGGGAGCTCTATTTCGGCTTTGGTAGGAGCCATCCCGGAAAAGTGCGTCGATCCGGGCCCGTGCTTAGTCTCTTGTATCATTGATGGAGTTCAGTTCATCGATTGTATGTGCGACCTTGGCGCATACGTCAGTATCATGTCTCTTTTCGTTTATCATATATTGAAGTTCCCACCGTTGAAGCGGTCGGTGGCTAGGTTTGTCTTGGCAGACAAGAGCATAATAACGGTGACGGGTATCGCGGAAGATGTGTTGGTGAACATAAAAGGTTTGGTATTTCCAATTGATTTTCATATCCTTGAGATGCCACCAAGTGAATCCGAAAGGACATCATCTATCCTACTTGGGAGGCCCTTTATGAGGACCTCTAGATTCAAGTTGGATGTCTATTCAGGAACCTACTCATTCGAGATAGATGGGAGAGTCGTGAGTTTTAACTTAGAAGAAGTAATGAAGCACCCACCGGAGAACCATTCCATATTCCGGTGTGACTTAATTGACAACATTGTGGCCGAAGTGCATTATGCAAAGCTAGATGAGAAACATGTGATTGAAGAAAATGGTGAAGACCCAAGTGAAGAAGTTCAAGCGTCGAGTCAATAGCAAAGCTTGAGTTGAAACCACTATCGCCCCACCTAAAGTACTCATACATTGATGAAGCCCACAAGTTCCTGGTGATTGTAGCAAGGGAACTAAGTCCTCAACAAGAAGAGAAGTTGCTATGTGTTTTGAGGAAGAATAAAAGGGCAATAGGGTGGAGCTTGGCGGATCTAGTGGGGATAAGTCCCCAAGTGTGTGAGCACCGAATCTTTTTAGAAGAAGGAGCTAGACCCGTTCGACAACCTCAAAGACGATTGAATCCTACCATTTTAGAGGTTGTCAAGAAGGAGGTAACCCGGTTACTAGAGGCGGACATCATCTACCCCATTTCGTATAGTGAATGGGTGAGTCCCGTTCAAGTTGTGACAAAGAAATCCGGGATAACCACAATCGAGAATGAAAGCGGGGAGCTTATAGCAACAAGGGTGCAAAACTCTTGGCGGGTGTGCATAGACTACCGAAGGTTGAACTCGGCCACTAGAAATGATCATTTTCCACTTCCGTTTATCGATCAAATGCTCGATCGATTATCCGGTAAACCTTATTATTGCTTTCTAGATGGCTATTCAGGGTACTTCCAAATACATATTGCTCTAGAAGACCAAGAAAAAACAACATTTACTTGCCCCTTTGGAACTTATGCCTACAAGCGTATGCCATTTGGCCTATGCAATACACCGGCAACTTTCCAAATGTGCATGATGAGCATATTTACGGATTTTCTAGAGCAATGCATGGAGGTATTCATGGATGACTTCACGATATATGGTGATTCTTTTGATCATTTCTTGGATAACCTTGAAAAAGTTTTGGAAAGATGTACTAAATCCAACCTTGTCTTGAATTTTGAGAAATGCCATTTTATGGTTAGGCAATGCATTGTTTTAGGACATATTGTTTCCAAAAATGGTATTTCTGTGGATCCGGCAAAGATCAATGTTATATCTAGCTTGCCCTACCCCTCTTCCGAGAGGGAAGTCCGTTCATTCCTTGTACATGTAGGATTTTATCGGAGATTCATAAAGGACTTTAGTAAGGTAGCATTGCCTCTCTCAAGATTGTTGCAAAAGGACATTGAGTTTGACCTAAGCAAGGAGTGCATGGAGGATTTTGACAAGCTCAAGGTAGTATTGACCAAAGCTCCCATCGTGCGAGGGCCAGATTGGAGTCGGCCATTCAAAATAATGTGTGATGCTTCAAATTTTGCCGTGGGAGCCGCGCTAGCACAACGCGAGGTTAAGAATCCATATGTCATAACCTATGCATCAAAAATACTACATGGAGCCCACTCCTACTACACTACCACCGAAAAAAAACTATTGGCAATAGTTTTTGCCTTGGACAAGTTCCGAGCATATCTACTTGGTTCCAAGGTGGTAGTGTACTCGGATCATGCGGCGTTAAAGTATTTGTTGGCTAAGAAGGAATCCAAACCGAGATTAATTAGATGGGTTTTATTGTTGCAAGAATTAGACTTAGAAATTAAAGATAGGAGTGGTTCGCAAAACCTAGTGGCGGATCACTTAAGTCACCTTGAACACACCAAAGGCGATACCACTCCTATTAATGAATCTTTTCCCTTTGAGGGCTTGCAAGAAATCTCGAAAGTTATTCCTTGGTATGCACCAATTGCGAATTACTTGGTGTCTTGCACCTTTCCTCCTAATCTCTCCAAACATCAAAGGGATAAGCTAAAAAGCGAATCCAAATACTATGTGTGGGATGACCCATACCTTTGGAGATGTGGAGTGGATCAAGTAATTCGGAGGTGCATTCCACAAACCGAATTCCACTCAATCTTGGAAGCTTGCCACTCCTCCGAAGGAGGAGGCCATTATGGACCTCAAAGAACGGCAAGAAAAATCTTAGATTGTGGATTTTGGTGGCCAACTCTTTTCAAGGACTCTTCTCTTTTTTGTATATCTTCTTCTCAATGCCTTTGATTTGGTAATATCTCCAAGAAGGATGAAATCCCCCAACAAACCATGCTATTTTGTGATATTTTTGATGTGTGGGGTATCGACTTCATGGGGTCATTCTCAAATTCTAATGGTTTTCTCTACATTCTACTAGCCGTTGATTATGTGTCCAAATGGGTGGAAGCGATACGCACCCGGACGGACGATGCTAAAGTGGTCCTTTCCTTCGTGAGAAATAACATCATTTGTAGATTTGGGTCATCACGAGCAATCATAAGCGACCAAGGCTCACATTTTTGCAATAGGAGAATGGAAGGGCTAATGAAGAAATACGACATCATACATAAAGTGGCCACGACCTACTACCCACAGACAAACGACCAAGTCGAGGTTTCCAATCGGGAGATTAAATGCATATTGGAGAGGATTGTGAAGCCTAATAGAAAAGATTGGAGTGCCAAGCTCACCGATGCATTATGGGCCTACCAATCGGCATACAAGACACCAATTGGCATGAGCCCCTTTCGGTTGGTGTATGGCAAAGCTTGCCACTTACCGGTGGAGGTAGAGCATAGAGCATATTGGGCCGTCAAGGAGTGCAATCCAAGTTTGGGTGGGGCCGAAGTTGAGAGAAAGCTTCAACTAGTGGAATTAGAGTGTCTAAGATTGGAAGCCTATGGGAACTCGAGACTTTACAAGGAGAAAATAAAAGCCGTGCACGACAAGAACATAAGAAGAAGAGAATTTAGAGCCGGTGACCTAGTCCTCCTTTACAATTTAAGATTGAAATTGTTGCCCGAAAAACTAAGATCAAAATGGGAAGGCCCATATCAAGTAGAGAAAGAGGAACCCTATGGAGTCTACCATTTGTGCCATCCCTCAAGTCCCGATATCTTCAAGGTCAATGGGCACCGTCTCAAGTTGTATCATGGTGAGCAAATGAAAATCAACAAGGAGATTGAGGTATTCCTTTTGGAAGATGCACCTCTTGGCAAAGAACAATGAGCTAATGAAAGTCCAACTTAAGGACATTAAACAAAAATGCTAGGTGGGAGACACCCCACCATAGTGAGATCTATCTTTTTGCACCTTTTGTATATAGTTCTTGAATTCTTCATTAATTTGTGATTGCTTAGCTATATTTTTGTTTTCATTAGATTTGATTGTGACCACCTTAGATATATTGTTCATGAAGATTTGCATTGATTTTTCAATCGATGGATTGATTGTGTGGTAGAAAAACACCCCATCTTTAGGTATTGCATGGAGTTTTGGGTGTTTTTGACCCCTTTGGCTTGTTTGCCCACTAAATTCTTGATAATTATGCACTCTTCATGCCTTTAAAGAAAAAAAAAGGGGGGGGGGGGGGGAGGGCGTGCACGCACTATGCGTGTACGCGCCCATAGGCCACTCACAGCTCCTGGCTCATTTTCCAGAGAGTTGCGCCAATTTTAGGCTAACGCTGAGCCCCAGGCACAACACAAGTCACGCGTGCATGACCTAATCGCGCAAAAAACGCGTATGTGCACTAGCCGCGCACGCGCCGATGGTGCCATCTGCACTTCTGGTCCATTTTAGAGAGAGTTGTGATAATTTTGGGCTAACACTGTGCCTCACGCCTGACTCAACTCACGCGTGCGCGCACCTGGCGCGCACGCATCCCTCGGACGATATGCACATCGACGCATAATCGCATCGTGCGCGTCCGCGCCGATTGTGTTACTTCAATTTCTAGTACTTCTTCCCGAGAGTTGAGCCAAAGTTGTGCCCACATTGTGCTGGGGGCACAACCGAGACACGCGTGTAAGTGCACCTAACGCTCGCGCGCACCCTTGCGTATCACCCCCTGTGCTCGCCCTCGTCCCTTTTATATTTTGCCCATGCACGCGCACGTGTGCATGGCGCGCGCGCCGGTCTCGCGGCCCAATTACATTGAAGTGCGCCTCTCTTTCTTTCAATTTTCTTCCCTCTTCTTACCTTCATCCTTCTTCTCCACTCCCACTCCCCCTCCTACCTCTTCTACCACCTCTCTTCCACCCTCCACCGGCGGCAACCACCACCTCCGGTGGTCCCACACCTCTCTTTCCCCTCTCCTCTCTCATACCTCCTCTCTCACTTACATACCCCAATTCTCTTCTTCTTCTCAAGGTATTCCTCACTTTTCCTTTTTCTTGTTTATCCCTCTCTTCTCTTTCTTCCTTTCATTAGTTGCATTCCCTTACTCTTCCTCTTAGTTAGCTTTCATTTATGTTTTGTTTGTTTGTTGGATTTTCTTTCTTTTCCATTTTCTTATGGGTGTTAAAAGTGGGGATTACTCTTGTACTGATGAGTTGGATTGTCTTAATTGCTTTTCTTTGGAATGTGTGGTATGTTATGATGATTGGTTATGCTTTATGGGATGTTATATTGTCACCTTTGCTCTAATCTTATCACAAAAAGGGATGCACACCAAGTGTTTGATGAAAGGCATACATGACTTTTTGAGTTAAATTTGACTTAGTGTTCTTTCTCATTCACATGCTTGTTCATATGTGCGTTGAGCTTACTACTTTTCTTGCTTTATTTTTACATGCCCATCCCTTAACTCTTATCTCTTGTTATTGATGTTGAGAGTGTGTGCTCCTCATGCTTCTTGCTTGCATTCCTATATCACTCCTACATCACATGCTAGTGTTTGGCCATGGTATTCATTATTGCCTTAGTTACATATTGCAGCTGTCATGTATCTAAGATGCCTATTCTCCTATGCTTTATCACTTGCGTGACTATTATTTCTCGGTGCCTCTTTGAGTTTAATTTCGCCACTTTCCCTTCTTTTCTAGGATGGTTTTCAAGAGAGACCAAGGAAAGGCATCCAAGAAGGTACCTCCCTGGTCTACTAACAAAGCACACCAAGCGCCTAGAGCCAAACCCCTCCTCAATAAGATAAGGAGCATTGCTAACATTAATGTTTTGGAAAACGACAACCCGGCAAGGGATCCAAACAAGTTCCCCAACCGATACTGGGAACTTTTCTACCCCTTGATCAAAGAAAGGAACTATCATGCAGAGCCTCTTCTAGCCCCTCCGACTCATGTCATTCCGCTTGTGATGCCCCGCATCGAGCAGCGGCAATGGGAGTTCCTATTAAGGAAGCCACACGAAGCCAACTTGTCCTGGGTGGTGGAATTTTACACCAATTACCACTCATCATCCCTTACATCGGTATTTGTACGTCGAAGACAAGTTTCCATCACAGAGGAGGCCATTCAAAGTGTGCTTAATACCAGACCGTTAGCGGAAGGGGTTGATGCATATCAAGATATTTTGTCGGCAGGATGCGAATATGGGTTTGACTGGGATGCCGTCCTCAGGGTCATTGCCATACCCAAATCATTCTGGATTCGAGGAAGGATGACACCGCAGCCCAAGGGCATCACCGCACATTTTTTCACCAGGGAGGCTCAGGCATGGGCCCAAATTCTAGCCCACTATGTGCTCCCAAGCACCCATGGCTAATCTATCACTGCCGAGTTAGCCTTGTTAGTTTGGTGTGTCCTCACAGAGAGGCCGGTGCATATTCCCTATCTCATTCGCCAGGCTATAGGCCGCATCCATGCTAAAGGGAACCTACCCTTCCCTGCTTTAGTGACCGACTTAGTTGCCGTAGTCGGTGTCCCCCGAGAGACTAAGGATCGGAGGACCATGATCCTGATGGACGGCAATGTTGTTCCAACCGGGAGATACCTCAACCCTCCGACAGTCACCGAGGATCCAAATTTAGCCATCCCTATGAGCACTCCTACCACTTCAACCGTATTACCAAAATCATCCTTGCAACACATAGAGGACCTCCATAAGAAGCTCGATCATTATGAGCGGCGAAACCAACGCCGATACACTTTTGTCAAGAAACTTCTAAGTTGCCTAGCACCATCTATGGAAGAACCAGAAATTTCCACTTCCACCGGCACCTACAATGAAGATAGCGATTGATGTGTATTTTCGGAAAACGAATTCCAAACACGCAAACTCACCGGCAAGTGCACCAGGTCGTATCAAGTAATAATAACTTACGGGAGTGAGGTCGATCCCACAGGGATTGAAGGATTGAGCAATTTCAGTTTAGTGGTTGATTTAGTCAAGCGAATCAAGATTTGGTTGAGTGATTTGTGATTAACAAAATTTAAATTGCATGGAAAGTAAAGGGAATGGGTAAATTGCATGAAATTAAAGAGAACAGAAAATAAAGTGCTGAATCTTAAAGAACAAGAAATTAAATGGCAGAAACTTAGAATGCAAGAAATGTAAATTGCAGAATCTTAAAGTGCAAGAAATGTAAATGGCTTGAATCGTAAAGGGAATTGGGGATTGGATTTGCAGAAATTAAACAAGGAAAAGAAAAATTCAACAGACAGGAATGTAAAAGATGGATTCAATTAAACTGGATCTTAAATGAAAATGAGAATAAGCTTGGTGTGACAACGAAACAAGGAAATTGAAATTAAAAGCTATAGATCTCAGGACTCAAGAGACTAGATAGCCAATTCTAGATCTCACTGCCTTCCTAGATCCAGCAAGAACAATTGCAAAGGAAATAAAGAAATGTAAATTTCAGAAGAGTAGAAGAAGAAGCAATTAACAGAGATGGAAACTCAATGCTGAAAATTAAACAAGATCCCAAGGTGAGATTGAAACAGAATTTCTTCAATTCTCCACCCAAGATCCGAAACAAGAAAAGTAAGAAGTGCTCAAACAAGAACAAGGAAGAAGAGAGATCAATTCTCCTCCCTAATTCTCTTGAATTCTAAAAACAACAATGCCAAAATGTCAAGGTGCTCTCCACTGTAAGTGTTCTCAAAAATGCCAAAGGAAAAACTCTCCGAAAACTTAAATCCTAAGCTATTTATACACTTTCCTCAAATGGTCTTCAAGCCTTGAATTAGGCCTTTGTTCTTGATGGAATTGGGTTGATAAAGGCCTTGGTTGATTGCTCTTGGAGTTGGAGAAAGATCCATTGTGAACCGGGTTGAAATCATAAAAGTTTGAGTAAAAGTTTGAGGCAAACTTTTACTCAAACTTTTTATACCAGATGGCTTAAGCTTGCTGCTACCAACGTCTGAGCCAAAGTTTGAGGTCAAACTTTTGCTCAAACGTTGGCCTCCTTGTAAATGTGTGTGGCGCCAACGTTTGCCAAAAAGCTTGAGGCAAACGTTGGCGCAAACTTTTCTCCTCCAGGGTGTTGGTTTTGTGATGCCAACGTTTGCCAAAAAGTTTGAGGCAAACGTTGGCTCTAGCTTTTCCCCCAAAAGTTTGAGCTAAAGTTTGAGGCAAACTTTTGCTCAAGCTTTTTTTCCTCTGGAGTGTTTTCAATTCTTCCAAAAGTTTGAGCTAAAGTTTGAGGCAAACTTTGGCTCAAGCTTTTTTCCTCTGGTATGTTTTCAACTCTTTTAAAAGTTTGAGCTAAAGTTTGAGGCAAACTTTGGCTCAAACTTTTTGTTCTCTCTTGCTCCTAGCCATTCCTTCTTTCTTCAACCTTCTTCAAAACTCTTTTCACCTATCATCAATCAACCAAACACATCAAAGCTTTGCTCAAAATCATGAGTTTGTTATTCTTTCATAATATATGACAATTATAGCATAAAATCTCATGAAATTGCATTAATTCATCCATGGTTGATTAAATCAAAGGAAACATGGAAATCTACCCAATTGGCTTGCTTATGGCTTAAGAAAGTGCATAAAATCAATTGAAAACAAAAGAAAAAGGCTAGTGAAACTAGGCTAAGATAACTTGTCATCACAACACCAAACTTAAAGCTTGCTTGTCCCCAAGCAAGAAAGGACTTATGCTCAAAGGTTCTTTTAATTAAGACGGATTGAAAAATAACTTGTAGGGTCCTGTGAGTGAAGTGATTAAGTGACAGTGGGGTGAACTCTGAATTACATGCTCATGCAAGGGCTTTAGTGCTTACTAGTCCCTACATCTTGGGAGTCTTAGGTCTTAGAACTTTCATCCAAATAATATCATGGAGATCTCTCTATAGGTAATCACCTTGAAGCAGCTTATGATTCTTGTGTTTTGGCCTTGACTCTAAGTGTCATGTCTCAAAGCGGCTCTTTAGATAAGCTTTCAATCAATACTCATAAACCAGTTGGTTTTAAGGTATTAGGTGTTAAAGCACCCCTAAGGATTTACTTACTCAAGCCTCTCTCTTTGACACAATTCGACCACAAGCATTTATTAGGATAACAACTCTTTGAGTTCTTGTTTCTTTCTTCTTTTCTGCCTAGTAATTGATGCTCAGAGCCTTGGGCCATGTTCTTTTTGTTTTTGTATTTTCTTTATTTTCTTTTGTTTTGTTTGCTGCTTCTTGGATCAATAAATGTTTGAGAATCTCCACAACACTTCTTTGAACTCTATGTCCCGCCTATGAGCTCCCATGCAAGTTTTCATAAGCATGCAACCTCAATACATAATCATACAACTAGAACCACCACTTCTCCTAATCTTTTGCTTGCCTCAAAATTGTTTAATTTCTCAACCCTTCTTTTCAAAGAAATTTCATGTGATGCATTTTTTTTTGAATTATTGAGTGCAAACAAGTTTTGGAGATAGTGTTGTAAATGATCAAGCATCTTGCTTATTGAATTGCAGAAAAACTATATTAGACAGAGGGACAGGTAGGGGTATAATATAACTTTCAATCACAGCAATATCTGATAATGAATAATACAACCTTTTGGAGTCTACTTGCTGTCCTCTTCCTCATCATCATTGCTGGTCTTCACATTCCTCTTTCATCTCTTTGATTGATGATGCTTAATCCTTCCAAAAAAACTTGTATGGACCTCTGCAATGATATTGAAAGTTGCTTGTTCCCCAAGCACTTGAAAAATGGTTAGCATGCATGATTTATTTGTGGGCCTTTGAACTTACTTTGGTGTGGGAACACCAAACTTAGTACCTTGCCAATGGTTCTCATGCATCAGATTAACCATGTGTGAAACTCTTTTTCTTTTTCAAAAGTAATAAAACTGAAAACTTAGGAAACAGCAGAATAGTTAACTAGTTTATCTAAATGCTTGAAGCTAGCATTATGCAGAAAGTGAGAATGCGTTTCATGATGAAATTTTGGTGGAACACCAAACTTAGAATCCTTCATTCTCCCTTAGATTGTTTTGGTGTGCAACACCAAACTTAGCTTCTTGCAATATAGATAAAATTAATTAACCTTTTTATTAAAATAGCTATGAAAAGAAAACTACCTCAGGTTGGGTTGCCTCCCAACAAGCGCTCTTTTATTATCACTAGCTTGACATTGGGGCTTTCTTTTATGGTGGTTGATGATTGTAGTGCCTCAACTTGTCTCCCCTGACTGTGATCCTCCTCTTTGTTCCTTGGTGTTCAATTTCAGCATGCTCTAATGAGAGTATATTGCTGACAGTGTAGTAGTCCTCAGTCTGTTTGGCTTGCTCCTAGTTGTTGATAAATCAATTGCACTTTATCACCTTTGGAAAGCCCTTCTGTTGGAATCTTTCTGTTCTTCCAACCTCTTTTTGTTTTGTTTCTGTGTTTCTTCCTTTCTTTTGTTGATCTTTCTTCTCTGGCCGTAGGCTTACTTTGGAGCTCTCTCTTCTTAGTGGCTAATATTCCAACATCCTCTTGAACTTCTTCATCCTTCTGCACAATCTTTTGCCTTGGGATGTTGCTGTGAATCACCTTGTTGCTTTCTTCCTTTAACTGTGATTCTTCCTTGTCGAGTTCCATATAGTCTTTCTTCTCATCACTGAACTGCGCTTCTGGTAATACTTTCAGAGTGACACTCTTATCATGCATTCTGAGAGTTAATTCTCCTTGCTCTACGTCTATGATAGCCCTAGCAGTGGCCAAGAACGGTCTCCCAAGTATGATGGAGTCACTTTCATCCTCATCTGAATCTAGAACCACAAAATCTGCAGGGTATATGAATCTGTCCACCTTGACTAGAAGGTTTTCAATTACACCCCTGGGGTATACCATTGACTTATCTACCAGCTGTAGAGACATCTGTACCGGTTTAACTTCCTATATACGCAGCGTTTTCACCAAAGAGGAGGGAATTAAGTTAATACTTGCTCCTAGATTGCACATTGCCTTAGTGATGGTTAATTCTCCAACGGTGCAAGGTAGCAAAAAGCTCCCAGGGTCTTCAAGCTTAGGAGGAAGCCCTTTTTGAATCAAAGCCCTGCATTCCTCAGTAAGCAGTATGGTCTCTTTCTCGTCCCAACTTCTTTTCTTGTTGATAAGCTCCTTCAAAAACTTGGCATACAGAGGCATTTGCTCAAGTGCTTCAGCCAAGGGAATATTGATCTCCAGCTTTTTGAAAGTCTCAAGGAACTTATGAAAATGTTGGTCCTTAGTCTCTTTGCTGAACCTCTGGGGATATGGTAGTGGAGGTGTGATGCTCTTTTCTACTTGCTGCTGGCCCTGAATCACTTCTTTTGAATTGTGTGGTTGGTTGTTCTTCTCTTTGAGTTTCTCAGTGCTCTTGTTTGGCATCACAACTTGATCCTTGGCTTCATCTGCCTTTGTTTGTTTTTCATCTTCTATTGGTCTTTTGCTGCTTTCTACTTGCTTCTTTGTAGTGTCATTGTTGCTCATCAATGTTCTCCCACTCCTTAATTGTATTGCCTTGCATTCTTCCTTAGGATTTGGGATTGTGTCACTCGGCAGTGAGTTTGAAGGTCTCTCAACCGAAATCTGTTTGGAGATTTGCCCAATTTGCCTCTCTAGGCTCTTTATGGAGGCTTCATGGTTCTTGGTTGTCATTTCCTGGTGTTTCCACATTTTGTCTATCAAGGTTTCCAAGTTGGTAAGTCTTTGAGATTCAGGTGATGCTTGTGGTGGGTTGTTCGATGTGGATGGTGGATGGGGGGCATTTTGGTTGGTGGGTTGGTTATTGGATTGGTAATGGTTGGGATTGGGGTAGTTGTTTTGAGGTTTTCTGTAAGGGTTTTGGTTAGTTTGCTGCTAGTTGTGGTTTTGGTTGTTTCTTGAAGTGTTTTGGTTTGAGTTCCTCTGCCATGGTTGTTGGTTTTGGTTGTGATTATCTCCCCATCTGAGGTTTGGGTGGTTCTTCCAGGATGGATTGTATGTGTCACCATACACTTCATTCTGTCCAGAATTTTGGTTGTGCATGTACTGGACTTGTTCTTGCTGCTGCTCCTCTTGAGTTTCTTCATTTTGCCCCATGTGGATGATGGTTGGCTTGTGTTAACTGCTGCAACTTGGAGGCTATCAATCCTCTTGGCCATTTGCTCAAATTGTTGTTGAATTTTCTGCTGCATCATCTTGTTTTGAGCCAAGATTGAGTCCACTCCTTCTAGCTCCATTACTCCTCTCCTTTGTGATGGTTGGCGATTTCTTTGATGAGCAAAGAAATATTGATTGTTGGCTACCATGTCAATAAGATTTTGAGCTTCTTCTGCTGTTTTCATCAGTTGCAATGATCCTCCAGCTGGGTGGTCAAGTGATTCTTGAGCCTTTAGAGTGAGTCCTTCATAGAAGTTCTGTAGCTTGTCCCACTCAGTGAACATTTCTGGTGGACATTTCCTCAGCAGAGCCTTGTATCTCTCCCATGCTTCATACAAATTTTCAGCATCCAATTGCGTGAATGTTTGCACCTCAGTCTTCAGCCTGATGACTCTTTGAGGTGGATAGAATTTGGCTAGAAATTTAGTCACCAAGTCATCCCAACTAGTGATGCTTCCTTGGGGAAAAGTTTCAAGCCATTGTGCGGCCTTGTCCCTTAATGAGAACGGGAACAGCAGAAGCTTGTAAGTTTCAGGATTCACGCCATTGGACTTGACAGTGTCACAAATCCTTAAGAAGGTAGATAGATGTTGATTTGGATCCTCCAATGGTCCTCCCCCAAACGAGCAGTTGTTTTGGACCAATGTGATGAGTTGTGGCTTCAGTTCAAAGTTATTTGCATTGACATTAGGGGTGAGAATGCTGCTTCCACAATGTCTAGCATTTGCAAAGGTATAGGAGGCCAATACTCTCCTCTGCTGTGGGTTATTGTTAACCCCTCCTCCTGGATTAGATGGATCTCCTTCCATCTCGTGATATTCTTCCTCAGATTCTTCCTCTCCAACCATATTTTTCCCTCTTTCAGCTCTTCTTAACCTTCTAAGAGTTCTCTGGTCAGTTTTAGATAAAACAGGAATGGATCTCCCTGTACCTGACATACAAACAAAACAAAAGAAACACCACTAGTAACTCTTCAATCTATTGCTAGAATGAAGTTTAGTTTAAGAAAAATTTCAAACAGTTAGCGTGTTAGTAAAAAATTAGAGAAACAGAAAAGAAAAAGTGCTTGATCTAGATCTCCACTTCACTTAATCATTGTCAATCTATTTCAATCCCCGGCAACGGCGCCAAAAACTTGATGTGTATTTTCGGAAAATGAATTCCAAACACACAAACTCACCGGCAAGTGCACCGGGTCGTATCAAGTAATAATAACTCACGGGCGTGAGGTCGATCCCACAGGGATTGAAGGATTGAGCAATTTCAGTTTAGTGGTTGATTTAGTCAAGCGAATCAAGATTTGGTTGAGTGATTTGTGATTAACAGAATTTAAATTGCATGGAAAGTAAAGGGAATGGGTAAATTGCATGAAATTAAAGAGAACAGAAAATAAAGTGCTAAATCTTAAAGAACAAGAAATTAAATGGCAGAAACTTAGAACGCAAGAAATGTAAATTGCAGAATCTTAAAGTGCAAGAAATGTAAATGGCTTGAATCGTAAAGGGAATTGGGGATTGGATTTGCAGAAATTAAACAAGGAAAAGAAAAATTCAACAGACAGGAATGTAAAAGATGGATTCAATTAAACTGGATCTTAAATGAAAATGAGAATAAGCTTGGTGTGACAACGAAACAAGGAAATTGAAATTAAAAGCTATAGATCTCAGGACTCAAGAGACTAGATAGCCAATTCTAGATCTCACTGCCTTCCTAGATCCAGCAAGAACAATTGCAAAGGAAATAAAGAAATGTAAATTTCAGAAGAGTAGAAGAAGAAGCAATTAACAGAGATGGAAACTCAATGCTGAAAATTAAACAAGATCCCAAGGTGAGATTGAAACAGAATTTCTTCAATTCTCCACCCAAGATCCGAAACAAGAAAAGTAAAAAGTGCTCAAACAAGAACAAGGAAGAAGAGAGATCAATTCTCCTCCCTAATTCTCTTGAATTCTAAAAACAACAATGCCAAAATGTCAAGGTGCTCTCCACTGTAAGTGTTCTCAAAAATGCCAAAGGAAAAACTCTCCGAAAACTTAAATCCTAAGCTATTTATACACTTTCTTCAAATGGTCTTCAAGCCTTGAATTGGGCCTTTGTTCTTGATGGAATTGGGTTGATAAAGGCCTTGGTTGATTGCTCTTGGAGTTTGAGAAAGATCCATTGTGAACCGGGTTGAAATCATAAAAGTTTGAGTAAAAGTTTGAGTAAAAGTTTGAGGCAAACTTTTACTCAAACTTTTTATACCAGATGGCTTAAGCTTGCTGCTACCAACGTTTGAGCCAAAGTTTGAGGTCAAACTTTTGCTCAAACGTTGGCCCCCTTGTAAATGTGTGTGGCGCCAACGTTTGCTAAAAAGCTTGAGGCAAACGTTGGCGCAAACTTTTCTCCTCCAGGGTGTGCAAGTGTCGCGCCAACGTTTGCCAAAAAGTTTGAGGCAAACGTTGGCGCAAGCTTTTCTCCTCCAGGGTGTTGGTTTTGTGATGCCAACGTTTGCTAAAAAGTTTGAGGCAAACGTTGGCTCAAGCTTTTCCCCCAAAAGTTTGAGCTAAAGTTTGAGGCAAACTTTTGCTCAAGCTTTTTTTCCTCTGGAGTGTTTTCAATTCTTCCAAAAGTTTGAGCTAAAGTTTGAGGCAAACTTTGGCTCAAGCTTTTTTCCTCTGGTATGTTTTCAACTCTTTTAAAAGTTTGAGCTAAAGTTTGAGGCAAACTTTGGCTCAAACTTTTTGTTCTCTCTTTCTCCTAGCCATTCCTTCTTTCTTCAGCCTTCTTCAAAACTCTTTTCACCTATCATCAATCAACCAAACACATCAAAGCTTTGCTCAAAATCATGAGTTTGTTATTCTTTCATAATATATGACAATTATAGCATAAAATCTCATGAAATTGCATTAATTCATCCATGGTTGATTAAATCAAAGGAAACATGGAAATCTACCCAATTGGCTTGCTTATGGCTTAAGAAAGTGCATAAAATCAATTGAAAACAAAAAAAAAGGCTAGTGAAACTAGGCTAAGATGACTTGTCATCAGCGATAATGGAGAAGATGATGGCCACTCGGAAGCCGATCAACCACTGCATCTCACTTAAGGCACGGAAGACCGTGCCAACTTCTAAGTGTGGGGAGGTCGGTCAGCCGACCGGTCTCCATAGGTAACCCCGAATGAATTTTGAATCTCTTTTGTTAATTAGGATAGATTGCATGATTAGGTTTTTCACTTTTTGACATCCTTTTGCATGGTAGTTATCTCTTTATAAGTCCACTTGGTTAGTGTAATGACTTCTTTCCTAAGAAACTAGCACTTTAGGGCAACCCTACCAATTTTGAAAATTTTGACGCTAAATTTGTTTGAAGAATGTAATTTGGAACATAAATTTTGAGCCAAGAACACAAGCAAGTGAGTTTTGAGCCTAATTGCGTGGCTACATCTTCTAGCCACTTACTTTCCTTCTTGTGTGCATTGTTCTCTCTCTACGATTGTGATTCTTAATTTGTTTGACTCTATATGTCCAATGTTATATGTATGAGTGCATGTACATGATTGAGGCCATCAATTCACTTAGCCACTTACCCAAATGACCTTACCTTATAACAACCTTTGCAACCAATTTTGAGCCTACGCTTAACCCACTTATTCTTAATTTTAGCACATTACAAGCCAAAAGTGGAAAACCATGAATGTCCATATTTGAATCCTTGAATAGCTTAGGCTAGAGTGTGTGTGTGTCATTCAAGTGTGGGAAAATGGGAGGGGACATCGGTTGAGGTAAGAGCATGTTGTTGATTTTGTTAAAAATATCGAAAAGTGGATACATACTCATGTGTTGGCCAAATGTGTAGACCAAATGCATTGATAAAAAAAAAAGAAAATAAAAGAAAAAAAACAAACAACGCAAGAAAAGAAAAGAAAAAAGAAGAGGGGACAAAATGACCCAAAAGTAAGACTTAGAAACAAATCAATGCATATGTATAATGATCAAAAGTAGATGCATGAGTATGTGAAAGAGTGAGGAACGGGTAGTTAGGTTAGTACATAATTGTATAGGATGTTATATAGGTTAGGAGGGGAGCCTAATTTAATCAAAGGATTCAATTTTTAGCCCACTTAGCCAAAGATATAACCTGACCTTAACCCAAACCCCATTACAACGTAAGGAAAGACCTCATGATATATGTATGCATGCATAGGATAATTGTTGATTGGTTAGAGGAAGAACAAATTTTGGAAGAGCTTGAAGTAGGGGAGGATTGAGTGATCAACCCTATACACCGAGCGAATAGAGCACAAACACTTTCGGTGAGGGTTCAAATCTCAATCCCTTGTTCCCGGCTCTCGTGAGCATTCTTCATGCAAGCCATGCATATTTCACGTCGATGACTAGAATTGGTAGAGTTCATACATTGCCCATCATTTTGCCCTATGTGCATATGTATATGTTCTAGGAAGATTGAATTGCTCTTAACCAAGTAGATAGTAGCATACACCCTAGTTGCATTCATGTAAGTAGATTGCATCCCATGAATCTCATTCTCTTGTGATCCTTTAATCTTTTGTTTTCCTTTAGCATGAGGACATGCTATAGTTTAAGTGTGGAGAGGTTGATAAACCCCGCTTTTAGGGTTTATCATGTATAGATTTTGAGGGTTTTATCAATGATCTTCCACACTTATTCATATAAAAATCCATGATTTTGTGTTCCCTTCCTAATTTTGCCTCATAGATGAAAACATGATACTTTTACATTAAAAATTGATATATCGTAATCCTCATCTATTACCATTCGATGCCGTGACCCGTTTGTTAAGTGGTTTTAGAAGTTATAAGGCAAAAATGGCTAAGAGGGATGAAGGAAGCATGCATGAATGGAAGGAGCATGGAAAAATTAGAGTTTTGGAATTTGGGCATGGGCGTGCACGCGCACCGTACCCGTACGCGCGGATGTGCACCCTCAGAGCCAGCGCAGTGGAGCTGAAACGAGAAGCTGGCGCGCTTATATGGATGGGCCAGAAATCCATGGACGCGCGCGCACACTGCGCACCTGTGCGTGGATCGCAAAAAGCCCCAGGGGCGCGTACGCGTACTGTGCGCGTATGCGCCGATAGCCGCACGTGATTTTTAAGAAGAAAACGTGACCAGCAATTTCAGGCAAGGCCAGGCCCTATTTTGGGGTAGAATTCTGGTGGGAAAAGCATAAGAAGACCAAGGATTAGGGGGATTGGGATCATATTAGAGATTCTTAGATATTTTGGGGAGTTAGTTATATTTTATTTTTAGAGAGAGAAACTCCAACTTCTCACTAGGATTTTACTTTCTCCATTGCAATTCTCCTTTGATTTCTTGGTGAGATCCATTGCTAATTCACTTTTACTTTGATACAAGTTGTAGATCTACTCTTCTTCTACTCTCAATTAGTGTTCTTTTGATTCATGAACTTGGATCTAGATTTGTGATCTTGTTACTTTGACTATTGATTAATGAATTGAGGAATTTCATTCAATTGCTTGATTGTTGATGATTGCTTGAATTAGATAGCTTTAATTCAATTCTTTTTTCTCAATTTCACCATGTCTTCTATGATTGCCTACCAATTATTTGTGAAAATGACAACCCTAGCTATGGAGTAGATTTCTCTTACTTGGCTTAGGGGTTGAGTTATTGGAGACACTTGAGTAGTGGATATTAATTGTTGATTAGGAATTGAGAATTGCTAATTGACTTGGAGTGCACTAAAGCTAGACTTCCCTAGGGTTAGGCTAGGACTTGTGACTCAAGTTAGTTACTTTTACTTGACTTTCCTCCATTAATAGGGGGTTAACTAAGTGAAGCAATAATAAATTCTTATTACAAGTGAAGGAAACTACAATGATGGAACTTCCAATACTCACCCTTGGCCAAGGATTTTATCTCAATTAATTGTTGTTTACTTTTGCTAGTTTAAATTCTCGCACCAACTCTCAAAACCACGAAAGACTTTCTAATCAATAATGTGCATTCTAAGACAATAATGTGCATTCTAATACTCTCGGTCATAGATTTTAGAATTGTTTGATGCGATATTTGCATGTCGGTTAGACTATACTCACGATTGGATTCATTGCTAATTTCTATACCGGCATAAGAATTTTCGTCCATCACTTACCTAGAAATCCTTATTCATGATAGATTCTTCCCTTGGTAATTGTATTTAACATATAACAGTGGTGTTGCTATGCAACAAAATTTGCTTCCAATCTTTACTGGATACTTGCATCAATTCCAAGTGGAAGTTTTACACTAAGTTTGGTGTGCCACTTATATTTTTTTATGCAATGTATCATGCACACCCTCTTATGTTTGCAATCACAATGTCTCTGTTTCCTATGCCTTGATTGTTATCTTTAATTTTGCCTGCTTAAAACACATGTACTACTAACATTGCATTATAAGACATTCATGATCCATCTTAGTCCCATCACCCCTCCTCTAATTGTTGCTTGAGGATGAGCAAACACTCTAAGATGGTATGGGAAGGAGAAGAATAGGAGGAAAAGGACAACAACAAGAAAGATGAACTACAAGGTGGTAATGCTCCTTTCTCCTCCTACTTACTTCCAGCACTGAAAATTGCATGATTGTCTTTATCTTCTCTGTATGCATGTGTGTTATGAATAAGCATAGTTTGATTACTGATTTTTAACATTTTACTATAACATTATGATTACAAACTTGAATTCTGTGAGTTCAAAAGCAATAAAGCATCATGATCTTAAACAAACAAGGAATTAAAGAAGAATTTAGCATGAGCACACAAGTATTGGAAGGCTAGTATGATTAACTGTTGCTCAATTGCATTAGATTTTATTTAATTGAAGTTTTCATTTAGGACATTTTATGAATTTTTTTGAAATCATGAAAACCTTGAAAAAGCAAATGGAATTAAGGCAAGAAAAGCAAAAGGGAAAGAATGAGAAAGCTGAAGGCTCTGAGTACCAATGACAATTCAATTGTTAAGTACTTGTGGTGTCAATGTATCAGGCAAAAAGTTTGAAAACAAAACACTTAGAGTCAAGGCTAGGATCAAGTGCAAATGCACTCCCTCAAAGCTCAAGGTTCTGAGCATCAATGATTAGAGAGTCAAGAAAAAAAAACAAATGAGCTTAATGAAGTCCTCTAATTAAATGCCTGTGGTGCTTATGTATCAAGTGATAATACTTGAAAACAAAGCATTTAGAATTGTAGCTTTGATATCAACTCATGGGGCAAAGCACCCAAAAGGAGAAGCTAAAAAGAAAATCAAAAGCTTGTCTCAAGGAAGAAATATAAGGAAAATATTTCATAAAATGAGCTAGATAGAAGCATCAATCATTTACATTTATTTTGTGATTGTAGCATGCATAGAAAACTAGCCAACCATGAACATTAAGTTGCTATTCTTCTCACCTTGGTTTGTCAAAATTTACTTCATGATTCTTTTCTTGCTTGGGGACAAGCAAGGTTTAAGTTTGGTGTTGTGATGACATGTCATCATGTCATATTTTTCTATGCTTTTTCATACAATAAATTGATTATTAGTGCTTAAATATTACATGCTTTTGTGCTTAAATGGTATATTTCCTTGATCTTTTGATTTTATAAACTTTGTAGGAAATAAGAAGAAAAAGAAGCAAAAAAATCACAAAATAAGCTAACAAGGAGAAAAGAAGAATTTTGGGGCACACATTGAAGTTGGAGCACACGTTGATGCCTTAGGACACGCTTTTGAAAGAGTGGCCCATGAAATAAGCAAAGAGAGCGCTCACTTGCAAAGAAAGTGCTACGTTTACTTACCGAGCGTTTTCGGGCAAGTTAAAATTTGGAGGCAAAGTTTTGCAAACGACGTGCACGCGTCGATGATGCATCTGGAAGAAGGCATGCGCACGCATGGCTGGTGCTGAAGCGTGGAATTGAGATTTCGCTACCCACGCGCACGCGTGGGGTAGCGCTCACTAAGCCAACGTAGCGCTCATTAAGAGAACGCTGCAAAGGATCCATACGCGTAGGTGACGCATACGCGTCGATGGGCGAAAATGCAAAAAGTATGCGCACGCGCAGAGGACGCGTACGCGTGGGTGAATGTACGCTGTGCTCAATTTTAAAACGCTACATTCTCCTGGGAGCAAAATTTTGGTTCAATTAATTCCAATTCAATCCCATTGAAGCCCCAAAGCAAGCAGAGTCCAATTGACATCACTCAAAGGCACAAGGATCATCTTGAATAGGATTTTTGCATTTAATTGTAATTTGTTTTCAATTTGAATTTCATTTGTAATTTAGGAATGCCTATAAAAAGGCTTTAGTTTTGTTAGAAAAAGGGAAGGCTGGCTCTAATAGAGAGTAGTAGGAGTAGGAGTAGGAGTAAATTAGAAGGCTCTTTAATATACTTTTATTTTCTGCACTCTCTACATTTCAGAATTCAATTCAGCTTTATGAAATTTCCATTGCTTACACTTCTCTACTACAATTTACTTTTCTGCTACAATTTCCTTTTCTGCTACAATTTCCTCCTCTGCAATTTTACTTTTCTATTTACATTGCTCCCAATTTACTTTCCAGTAATTTCCATCTTCTGCACTTTTATTTCTCTGCAACTTTACAATTCTGCTCATGATTCGATCTGCTTTAATCTTCATGCAATTTAAATTGCATGTTACTTGTTCTTGAGTTCTCTTCGATTGCTTGATCTACTGCTTTCTTTAATTTTCCTGCACCCAATTCGCTTACATTTGATGCAATTTACGTTTCTTGCTCTTTAAGATTTTGTCAATTTATTTTCTGCACTTTAAATTCCTTGCAATTTCCTTTCTATTAGTTAAATTTCATTTAATTTATCACTGTCTGCTTGACTAGACTGATCACTCACTAAAGTTGCTTGATCCATCAATCCCTGTGGGATCGACCTCACTCTTGTAAGTTATTACTAGTTGATGCGACCCAGCACACTTGCCGGTGAGTTTTTGTGGAAATCTAATTTTCACCCATCAAGTTTTTGGCGCCGTTGCCGGGGATTGATATAGATCGACAATGATTAAGAGGGTGAGAAGTCTAGATTAAGCATTTTCTTTGTGTTTGTCCTTTTTAATTTTCTGTTTTCTGCTGAAACCAAGGTGTTTGTGTTTTTGCCTCATTAAGCAAATCTCATCTGAGACATGAATTTTGATTTTAATTGGTGATGTGTTTTATGAAATTCAAATGGAGTTCAACTCATCTTATAATCAAATAGATTTTATGGGATATTACCCACCATCATCAATCTCTAATGGTAGATGGGAATATCACCAAGAAATTGCAAATTCTGAGCACTCCAATCCATGGAGATTTGCTCCAGAGCCACAAATTGATCAAGCAAATCACATGAGATATTTTCCAAAACCACAAAATGATTTATGTCATTATCCTCATAGTATCTGTGCATATCAACAAGAGTGTGAACAATCAAGTGAAAGGAATTTCCTCCCAGGGCCACAAAGTGAATCATACTGTTATGACACTAACACAAACTATGGCTGGGAAGGGAATTCTAATGCTCCATATGATATTCAGCAAGAGACATCATCTCTTGATTATGCTTTCAATAAATTCATGTAAGATTGTCCCCCAACGCCACAAAGTGAGCCACACCCTGATGAATTCTACAATGATTCACATTATGGATGGGAGGATCAAAACCAGAAAGCAATTGACAGTTCATACTCCACTTATCAAGAGCTATCATCACTTGAGCAAACCTTCAATTCATTCATGTAAAATTATCCACCCTCACCTTCCAGTTTCTCATTTGAAAATTCTTCATCACTTGATTTTGCCTCAACACAAAGTTTCCTCCTAGATCCATATAACTCAGCCTACCAACCACAAAATTCATTCCACAACTCACAAAACTCATTCCACACCCCTCAACACAACTTCACCACAACACATCCATGTCACCAAAATTACTCTCAACCTTCATCTCTTGAGCTAGCAGTTGAGGATTACCTTCAATGGTCCAAAGAATCCTTAGAAAGCTAATGCCAAGTCATTGAAAGACAAGGACAACTCTTGGAAAAACACAAACAATCGTGGAAAGAAATCCTCTTCAAGAATATGGATGGGCATTTGGGGCAAAGAAGGAGAAACTTAGGAGTGACAAGTATTGAGGATAAAGAACAATCTGTGAGTGAGGAAGTGGAAAAGCAAGATAAAGAGAGTCCACCCTCAAGTGAGGTAGAAAGTTGCATAGAGGAAGAGCTCATTGAACCATCAATGCAAAAGGTTTTTGATGAAGATAAAACTTCAACAATCACACAACCACCAAGTCATGATATCCAAGAAGTGAAGGAAACTAACAAGAGCACCGAGAAGAGGATTGTGACCAAGCTACAAAGGCAACATTCATGAAGAGGAAAAGGTCAACTGCAGACAATCCTACCCCTGATCTAGCAAGCAAGCTCAAACAAGCAATTTACAAAAGGAAGCTTGCTGAGGAGAGACCAAAACAGGGGACAATAGCTAAATCGTCTCCCCCCTTGAGGTCATTCCTCTTAACAAATTGGAAGAAGAGGAAGAAAGTGAAGAACAACATGTCAAGTTCATGACACTAAAAGAGCGCTTGATGGGAGGCAACCCAACCTTAGGTAACATTCCATTCCTTTGCTTTGTTTAAATTTCAATAAATTGGCATATGATTACATTCTAAGTTTGGTGTTGCCCTGCAACAATTTGTTTTCAATCCTTCTGAATGATTGTATCAAATCAAAAATGAAAGTGTCATACTAAGATTCTACGTTTGGTGTGCCACTTATTTTCTATACAATTTATTTAGCAACACCACTTGTCTGCATAATCATAATGCCTTTGCAGTGTTATCTTTCTTTTAGTTAGGCAATTTTATTTTTCTCTTTGTTTTAGTCATTCCTTTGTTTTTAATGCTTTTATTTATTTTTCTCCTTAACTATTTTTGTTAATACCTCACCAAGAAATCCTTATTCATGACAGATTATTGGCTTGGTGATTGTATTTAACATACAACAGTTTCATTCGCTTAGTTTTATTTCAAATAAATTGACATGTGACTGCATTCTAAGTTTGGAGTTGCTATGCAACAAAATTTATTTCTAAATCCATACTGGATACTTGCATCAATTCCAAGTAAAAGTGTCACACTAAGTTTCGTGTGCCACTTATATTTTTAAGCAATGTATCATGCACACCCTCTTATGTTTGCAATCACAATGTCTCTGTTTTCTGTGCCTTGATGGTTATTCTTAATTTTGCTTGCTGAAACACATGTACTACTAACATTTCATTATGTAAGATACTCATGATTCATCTTAGCCCCATCACCACTGTTCTAATTTTTGCTTGAGGATGAGCAAGCATTCCAAGATTGGTATGGGAAGGGGAAGAATAGGAGGAAAAGGACAACAACAAGGAAGATGAACTACAAGGTGGTAATGCTCCTTGCTCCTCTTACTTATTTTCAGCAAAGTAAATTGCATGATTGTCTTTATCTTCTCTGTATGCATGTGTGTATGAATAAGCATAGCCTGAATTTTGAATTTATAACATGTTGCTGTGACATTATGACTACCAACTTGAATTTTGTGAGTTCAAAAGCAATAAAACATCATGATCATAAATGAACAAGGCATTAAAGAAGAACTTAGCATGGGCATACAAGTATTGGAAGGCTAGTATGGCTAATTTTTGCTCAATTGTATTAGATTTTATTTAATTGAAGTTTTCATCTAGGACATTTTATGAAATTTTTGAAATCATGAAAACCTTGAAGAAGCAAGTACAAATTAAGGCAAGAAAAGCAAAAGAGAAAGAATGAGAAAGCTGAAGGCTCTGAGTACCAATGACAATTCAATTGTTAAGTACTTGTGGTGTTTAAGTATTAGGCAAAAAGCTTGAAAATAAAACACTTAGAGTCAAGGCTAGGCTCAAGTGCAAATGCATTTCCTCAAAGCTCAAGGTTCTGAGCATCAGTGATTAGAGAGTCAAGAAAGTAAACAAATGAGCTTAATGAAGTCCTCTAATTAAATGCTTGTGATGCTTATGTATCAAGTGGTAATACTTGAAAACAAAGCATTTATAATCGTAGCTTTGTTATCAACTCATGGGGCAAAGTACCCAAAAGGAGAAGCAAAAAAGAAAATCAAAAGCTTGTCTCAAGGAAGAAATATAAGGAAAAGATTTCATAAAATGAGCTAGATAGAAGCATCAATCATTTACATTTATTTTGTGATTGTAGCATGCATAGAAAACTAGCTAACCATGAACATTGAGTTGCTATTCTTCTCACCTTGGTTTGTCAAAATTTACTGCATGATTCTTTTCTTGCTTGGGGACAAGCAAGGTTTAAGTTTGGTGTTGTGATGACATGTCATCATGTCATGTTTTTTATGCTTTTTCATACAAGAAATTGATGATTAGTGCTTAAATATTGCATGCTTTTGTGCTTAAATGGTATATTTCCTTGATCTTTTGATTTTATAAACTTTGTAGGAAATAAGAAGAAAAAGATACAAAAAAAAAGCACAAAATAAGCTAAAAAGGAGAAATGAGAAATTTTGGGGCACACTTTGAAGCTGGAGCACACTTTGATGCCTTAGGCCATGCTTTTGAAAGCGTGGCCCATGAAATAAGCAAAGAGAGCGCTCGTTTGCAAAGAAAGCGCTACATTTACTTACCGAGCAATTTTGGGCAAGTTAAAATTTGGGGGCATTTTGCAAACGACGCACACGCATGCTTGACGTGCACGCATCAATGGTGCATCTGGGACAAGGCACACGCACGCATGGCTAGTGCTGAAGCGTGGAATTGAGATTTCGCTACCCACACGCACGCGTACATGACGCGCACACGTGGGGTAGCGCTCACTAAGCCAACGTAGCGCTCGTTAAGAGAACGCTACAAAGGACGCGTACGCATAGGTGACGCGTACGCGTCGATGGGTGAAAATGCAAAATGTACGCGCACACGCAGAGGACGCGTACGCGTGGGTGAATGAACACTACGCTCAATTTTAAAATGCTACGTTCTCCTGGGAGCAGAATTTTGGTTCAATTAATTCCAATTCAAGCCCATTGAAGCCCCAAAGCAAGCAGAGTCCAATTGACATCACTCAAAGGCATAAGGATCATCTAGAATAGGATTTTTGTATTTTATTGTAATTTGTTTTCAATTTGAATTTCATTTGTAATTTAGGAATGCCTATAAAAAGGCTTTAGTTCCATTAGAAAAAGGGAAGGCTGGCTCTAATAGAGAGCAGTAGGAGTAGGAGTAGGAGTAGAGTAGAAGGCTCTTTTATACACTTTTATTTTTGCACCCTCTACATTTCAGAATTCAATTCAGCTTTATGAAATTTCCATTGCTTACACTTCTCTGCTACAATTTATTTTTCTGCTACAATTTCCTTTTCTGCTACAATTTCCTCCTCTGCAATTTTACTTTTCTGTTTATATTGCTCCCAATTTACTTTTCTGCAATTTCCATCTTCTACACTTTTATTTCTCTGCAACTTTACAGTTCTGCTCATGATTCGATCTGATTTAATCTTCATGCAATTTAAATTTCATGTTACTTGTTCTTGATTTCTCTTCGATTGCTTGATCTATTGCTTTCTTTAATTTCCCTGCACCCAATTCCCTTTACATTTGATGCAATTTACGTTTCTTGCTCTTTAAGATTCAGTCAATTTATTTTCTACACTTTAAATTCCTTGCAATTTCCTTTCTGTTAGTTAAATTTCATTCAATTCATCACTGTCTGCTTGACTAGACTGATCACTCACTAAATTTTCTTGATCCCTCAATCCCTATGGATCAACCTCACTTTTGTTAGTTATTACTACTTGATGCGACCAGGTACACTTGCCGGTGAGTTTGTGTAGAAATCTAATTTTCACCCATCACACACCCTACCACATAGAGTCTTATGCTTAAGTCATAAAGCTGAGGTGCCAAGGTATTACGACCTCAAAAAGCAAAAATATATATAATATAGTTTTAAAAAAAAGATTTATAACTAGGAGCCTTGGAAAAAGGGGTAAAACAAAATCGTTAAACAGAAAAATGTAACACTCGTGTAATCGATAAGATTAATGAAACAGGATAGAGCACACTAACATAGATATATACTAAAAAGTTCCAAGATACAAATAGTGGAGATAATAAGTACATATAGCCAAAAGTAAAATCCCAAAAGGACAAAGATCTTCGCTATCCGAGCTTCCAGCATGCCTCAACGAGGTGCCGCCTGACCTGCATCTGAAAACCATAAATATTGTATGGGATAAGAACCGGGGGTTATCAATATGGTTAAGGTGCCCACATATATAATAAATAAGGTTCCATGAAAGCCAGAGGCAATCCTAGAACGCCGACACTCAGATTATAATTCTTAAGGAACTAAAACAGAAACCAAAAGTATGGGTAGATATCTAAGGTTCTTAAGGTTCTAACTCAATGCTAACTTAATCTCACAAATTACAATCCACTCACTGTCTCATTAAACTCTAACCCTTACCACTAATCCAACCAGTCATGACCTATGGCCCAAATCAAACCAGCTCGGCCTCCGGCCCTAATAAACTTAACCCAGCCTCTGGCCCATTTCAAAACAAATCATCATTATCATCAGTCCAACACCAAAGTACTCAAAATAGAAAGACAATCACAAACCCAAGCAAATACCAGGCAAACATATTTGAGAACAGTTACAGCAAGTATCGTAGTTACCAATTAGACAGAGTTTATTAGATAGGCAAGCCAAAACAATTAAGCACACCCAAGCAAAGCAAACAAATGCAACATGATACATGCCTGTCTTACTGGCCGTGGGCTGATGCCAAGGCATCTTAGGCTAGTTTCACTAGCCTTTTTCTTTTGTTTTTAGTAGGTTTTATGCACTTTCTTGAGCTATAAGTAAGCAATTGGGTTAAAAATTCATGTGTACCTTGACTCATTCAAGCATGGTTAATTTGATGCATGTATTGGTTGATGACAGGTAAAGAAATACATGAAAAGAAGTTGAAAGAAAGGACCAATGAAGGAAGAAAGGGAAGTAACGTTGGTGGCAAAGTTGGACCACCAACGTTGCCTCAAACGTTGAGAGGAAAGGAGCAAGGGAATTTGCTGCATAATTCTGATATCCATGTTAGAAGGAACGTTGGTGAGCCAACATTACCTCCAACATTTTTCAATACAAATGGCTTTCTGGAAATTGGAAAAATTGAGTGCGACGCGTACGCGTGGGCGACACGCATGCGTGGATAGGCCAACGTTGGAGGGAACGTTCTTGGTCTAATGTTAAGGCCAACGTACGCGATATGGCATTCAAATTTGGGGTTTAAGAATTGGCATCCACGTGCATGCGTGAGCGTGAAAGTTTGACAATCCACGTGCACGCGTGGATGCGCCAACATTGGAGGGAGCGTTTGTAGTCCAATGCTAAGGCTCCCGTACGTGATATGCTTCAAAATTTGGAGTTTAGGAAATTGCATCGTCGCGTACACGTGGGCATGCAATTCTTCCCAACCACGTGTACGGATAGGTGACACGCACGTGTGGAATGGCAAACATGGCCATCCACACCCACGCGTGGCCTACGCGTACGCGTGACTAAGCGAACGTTGGTACTCCAACGTTGAGTCCAACGCCCTTAAACTTGATTATAGTGGTGAGTAATCCCGCCTATCACGCCATAAACTTGATGTCACGAAAACTTGTCTCTCAACAAATTTCCACCAGTAAGTGCACCGGATTGTCGTCCAGTAAAAACTCACTATTGAGTGAGGTCGAATCCTATAGGGATTGGTTGGTTGATCAATGTTAATTGGAGAATTGTTCTAGTTGAACTGATTCAGAATTGAAATTGGGATTGCAGAATGTAAATTGGCGGAAAAATTAAATTGCAAGAAATTAAATGAACAGAAATTAAATTGCTGAATTTAAAGAGAAAAAACTAAAATTGCAAAAAATTAAATGGGAATGGGGATTAAGCATCAAATTAAAGAGCAGAATATAAAGAGAATGGGTGAGATCAGAATGGGAGATTCATTGGGTTTAGGAGATATTGAACTCTCCGGATCAAATCATTTTCATCTCTTCCTCAATCAATGCATTCATTCACCTTGCTTGGCAATCTTAGATGATTGGATTCCAATGTCTTGGCTCACCAATCTCTCTAAGCTTGAGCAATTGCCTAATGTCTTGGTTTAATTTCTCATTGATGGGTGGAAATGTGATTCCACACAAACTCACCGACAAGTGTACTGGGTCGCATCAAGTAGTAATAACTCACAAGAGTGAGGTCGATCCCACAGGAATTGATGGATTGAGAAATTTTAGTTAGGTGATGAATTTAGTTAAGCGAACAGTTGATGAATTGAGTGATTTTGATTGACAGAAGCTAAATTGCAAGTAAATAAAGGTGCAGAAGGTAAATTGAGCAGAAGAATAAAGTGCAGAAGAGGTAAATTGCAAGTAACTTAAAGAACAAGAAAGTAAAAGAGCTGAAACTTAAATTGCAAGAAAAGTAAATTGCAGAAATTTAAAGTGTAAGAAATGTAAATTGCTAAATCTAAATTGTTGAGAAATGTAAATTGCTTGAAGAGTAAAAGGGATTTGGGTACTGGGATTCAGATTCAACAAGAAATTACAAGTTAAAGAAGATTAGGGAGCTCTGAGATGAAGAAATTCAGCTCAGCAACCAAACAGAAATGTAAAATCTCTTGAAGAAACAAACAGCAAGAAAACTTGATTTAATGGTGAAATTCTTAAAGAGAAATTGAAGATCGAAGAAGAACAAAGAGACTAAGAAGTAGATCTAGATCTCAATTGCTCTCTTGATCAAGCAGAAAAGTAATTGCAGAAGAAATAAAAAGGAAGACAGTAAATGAAACTCAGATCCAATTTTCCAATTCCCAAAATAGAAAAGTAGAAGTTGCAGAAGAAGAAAATGAAAACAGAAAACTAAACTCAGATCCAATTCCTAGAATAATTGAGAAGCGAGGTAAAAGATGATTCTCAGATTTGGAATCAATGGAGCTCTTCTATCTCAATTCAAATTCCAAGAACAGACAGTAGAAGTTGCAGAAGAAAATGAAAATGTAGAAAGAAAACTAAATCCAATTACCAATTCCCAAATTCCCAAATGAAAATTTAAAAGTGAAAACTAAAATTGAGCTTAAGGTCCAAAGGTAAAAGTCTTCTACAAATCAAATTACCTCCTATTTATACACTTTCTATTTTTGGTTTTTAGAATTTGGAGTGGGCTTTTCAAATTGGTGAAGAAGTGGATCCAAGATGGAATTTGATTTGAAAATGAACCAAGGTTGCTAGATCCAGTGGAGCGCTAAGTTTGGTTAGTGAACTGAGCGCTCACTAGCTTTGCTTTTGTTCCCCCTATCGAGCCTTGGTTGCTCCCCTTTGTGCCAATTTCCTCAGCGCTCAGTTGGAAGTTTCCAACGTAGTGCTACTTTGCTGCCTTGTGAAAGCTTTGCTTTTCTCTTCATGGGCCACGGAAACGTTCACTAGTTTGAACGTAGCTTGATGACCGGAATTCACACCCCATTCAAAATTGGTGAATTAGTCCTTTTAGCAAGCGCATCAAAATTATCGTCAAGTAATAACCCACAGTAGAGTGGGATCGTATCCACAGAGATTGGCAAATTCGAGTAGTTTTAATCAATTGATGAATTAGTCAAACAGATCAATAGGATTGTATAGTGCAGAATTGTGAATGACATAAATGTAAATGACTAGAATATAAAGAAAAGCAATAAAGTGCAGAAATATAAATGGCAAAAAGTAAAGGGCAGAATCATAAATGACTTGAATGTAAATGGGAATGGAGAATTGCTGAATGTAAAAATAAGCAGTAAAGAAATGGATAGATAAGAATATGGAAAATTCATTGAGATTAGGAGATGTTGTCTCTTTGGATCAAATCTAGCTTATATCCTCTTCAATCATGCAACTCATTGACCTCTTGGCAATCATGATTGATTGAGCCCCAATCCCTTGGTGACTCAATCTCTCAGATCTTGATCAATAGCCAATTTCTTGGTTTAATTGCTCTTGAAGAGAGATATGCTTGGTTCCTGATTATACCACGCACCATTATAGGTCCAAGTAGAGGGAGGATTATATGTCACATATCCGAACACCAAACCCTAGATTCTACTCTAGTGTGAGAAGGGATTTCAAGCATGGTTTCATGTTTTCTTTCCCAAGGTTCCCATGAAACCCAATTGCATTCAATCTCTTTCCCAAGATAATTGAATACTAAGCATTAAGAACGAAATTCCTTCTAGCAAATCAAAGAGAAGATGAAGAGAAGAAGAATTTCACTATTATCAATCCATCAAGTACAACAGAGCTCCCTCTCTCAATGAGAGAGAAGTTAGCTACTCATAGCTCAAAAAGTACTCAAAAGTGAAGTGTAAAGTGGATCTAAAACTGACTGCTTAACCCCCTTCTTCAGTACTCCTTGGGGGTATTTATACTACTCCTAGTAAAATAAAAGAATTACAAAAGTGAAAAAGGAAAATTACATTTTGGAGGGAAAGGAAAACACTCAATAACCATGACTTCTCAGCTGGCGTGTGGCTGGTGCTTCTCTGGCGTGTCACGTGCCCTTCATTTCCAGCTTGGCGTGCCACGCCTACTCCTTCAAGTGGCACGCTCGTCCCTCTCTCAACCTTGGCGTGCCACGCCTTCGAGCTCAAGTGGCATGCCCCTTGCATTTCTCACTTCTCTTTACCTCTAAAAACTTGTACTGGCGTGCCACGCCCAAGGTCTGGCGTGCCACGCCCTTGCTTCATGCTTGGCTAGGCTTCTCTGGAAAATTGAACTAGCGTGGCACGCCCAGGGTCTGGCGTGCCACGCCCCTTTTGTGAGTGTGTAGGTCCTCTGTTTGGCGTGCCACGCCACGAGCTCAAGTGGCACGCCTCAATGCTTCTCTCTTGAATGACACTGGCGTGCCACGCCTGGTTGCTCAAGTGGCACGCCTAAATGAAGAATAATGAATGGCGTGGCACGCCATCGACACCAAGTGGAACGCCCCATGTAATGGGCCTCCTTCATCCTCTCTGGAAATTTATACCAGCGTACCACGCCTCAGTGTTCAAGTGTCACGCCATAGTGAAATGCTAAGGTTGGCGTGCCACGCCTTCGATACCAAGTTGCACGCCCAGTCCTTGCTTTTGGTCCTTTGTGCATTGGCGTGCCACGCCTGGTTGCTCAAGTGGCACGCCTAGTCTTCAATTGCCTTCATTCCCTTTTCTGGATTGTTGTACCAGCATGCCACATCATGCTGCTCAAGTGGCACGCCCATGGATTTGTGAACTCTTCAAGCTTGGCGTGCCACGCCTGGGTTTTCAAGTGGCACGCCCAAGTGACTTCTTGGGGCTGGCGTGCCACGCCTTCGACACCAAGTGGCATGCCAGAGTAAAGGTTCTTCTTGGAATAGTGAGTTGGCGTGCCACGCCCCTTTGCTCAAGTGGCACGCCCATAGTAGTTGATGGGTCAGGCGTGCCACGCTCAGCTTGGCGTGCCATGCCCCTTTTGTGTCCTCCATTGTAGCTCTTTGGAATTTTGTATTAGCGTGCCACGCCCAGTCTCTGGCGTGCCATGCCCACATGCATGCTTGAAATTCTTCTCTGGACTTCAGTACTGGCATGCCACACCCAGCTCCTGGTGTGCCACGCCAGTGCATTTTTGTGGCGTTTGCTTCAAGTGGCACGCCAATTTCACACACCCAGCTTCTTGTTTGTCTTCCACCCAATTTTTGATGCTTTTCTCACCTGAAATTCTGCACAACTCATCTCAGAGGGGTGTACCATAATATTCATCAAATAATGCATGAATTGTACTGATCAAATGAGATTTATGCTCTTTTATGGTCTTCTTTATGAAAGAAAGAAGGGTAGATGATGTAAGTCATCACAACACCAAACTTAAGTTTTGCTTGTCCCAAGAAAATCAATGTGAGTAAACCTTTATAACTTGAGGCCTTGGCTTTGAGTGATTGCAATACAACTAAGTGTTCAACACATGTATGAATGTTTTAATGTCATGGGAAGCTCTTGGATCTTTGAGGGTTCTTTCAGGTATAGGCCTTAGGGGTCCTTTCTATTGATTGTCACCTTGAAGTAGTAAGGGTTGTTTTGCTTTCTTGACCACGACTCTAAGTTTTTTGTCTCAAGACAACTCATTATTTAAGATTTCAATTAGCACTCCCAAACCAGTTGGTTTTAGGGTACTAGGTGTTGAGACACCCCTAAGAATTTACTTGCCCAGGTCTCTTCTTGACACATCTTCACCACAAGCATCTACTAAGATCTTTAATTCTTTTTGAGCTTTTTAATGTTTCTTTTTCTATCCCAGTAGTTGATGCTCAGAGCCTTGGGTCTTTATTGCTTACTACCTCTTGGTTCTATGGATATTCAAGGAACACCCTTTGGCCTTCCCTGGTATACCTTCTAGGACTAGTTGCTCTCCCATGACTCTTTTTCTTTTTAGTTCATCCAAGGTTCTATACTTAGTTTCTTATTTCTTAGTTTGTTTGATAATCCATCTTGGCCTTGGTCTCTCTCATTATTTTTGCACAACTCACAGTGACTCTTATGGGGACAAACTCTACTTTTATTTATGTTGAAATGAAGACTTGAAATACATGGCATTTTCTTTCTTGAAAAGAAGAACTCATAAAGACTTTAAACAGGAATTAAAACTAAGCATACAGCATAAACTATCCTAGCATGCCTATTTATTCAAAAAGTAAATAAAGCAAAACTTAAACAAGATTTCAGAAGTTGGAAAGTGTCAACCATAGGACTCAACAACCTTGAGCAGCTTAATCTTTAGTTCATTGGCCCCTTCCCTTTGTCCTTCTTCTTGGAGGGGGGAAGAGCCACCTTCATCTGGTTTGGAGGAACCTTCTTGTGCTTTGGCATCCTTGGGCTTCCAAAATCCTAGCCTCCTCATGTAGGATTTCACATTCTTTTTGTGTTGGTATGCTATTTCTTCTTGCCTTGAGCTGAGTTCCTCTAATTTCTGCATATAGGTGGGGTAGTTGGGGTTCATGTTAGCTACTGCATTGCATAGGTAGCTCAACTTTGTTTGCGCATAGCAATCATATTCCCATCTGGCTACAGTTCTTACTTCATAAAGGTGTCTGAATTCAGCAAGGCTCTCTATTTGTTGTAATTGCCGTCTCAGAATCACTCCTAAACTGCCTTGCATTTCTCCCCAGTTAATTTGATCTTGCTGCTCCTTGAGATCCTCAAAACCCCCTTGGAGTTGTTGAATATTTTGGTTGACTTGCCTCCATTGTTGTTGTTGAGTTTCTTTGAGTTGATTGACATCTTCCCTCAAGTGGTGTAGATCTCCCTTCATTTGGTGTACATCTCCTTGCAATTGCTCCCAGTTGAATCCCTTTGGAAATTGCTGATATTGGTATTGTGGTGGTGGTTGAAGTGCCAAGAATTGAGGTTGCTCTTCTGCCTCTTCTTCTTCTGGCCCTGGTGAGTGGGTGAACAGCTACCACCTTGGCCATCTTTTTGGCAGTTATGAACTTGTCTTGCTTCACAAGCACTTCATCAATGATCTTTTCAACTCCAGCCTCATCACATAGCCTCTGTATAATGCTGGAGAATGCCAACCTTGTGTTGTCACTGGTATTTTTCAGCACTTTGTTGATGTTGTTGGCAATCATCTCCCCCACGTTGATGTTCTCTCCTTTCATGATGTTGTAGATGAGTACAGCTCTCTCCTTGGTCACCTCTGAAGTGTTGGATGTGGGGATTAGGGACCTCCTCACAAATTCTAGCCACCCTTTAGCTTGGGGGCTCAAATATCTTCTCCTCAATTGATTGGATATCCCATCCTTGTCATTGGTCCAACGCACATGCATCACACAAATCTCATTCAGGATCTCATCAAACCCAGGGTCTTGCTGCTTCATTCTTTCTTCATAGCTCTGAGTGGAGCTTGTCCTCTTCACCATTAGCATTCTTTCTATGCTAGAGGGACTGTAGTCAATGGACTTTCCCCTTACATAGCTAATGTAGCCATATTGTTGCCCTGGTTGAGGCACTGCGTTGGCATAGAATTCCCTCACCAAGCTCTCTACCACTTTCCTTGGTGGGTTGCATAGAAGTGACCAACCTCTATTGTTGATCTCAATGTTGATTTCAATGTGCTTGTTCCTCCCTAATTGGAATCCGACTTCTGGAATGATCTCCCTCTCACTCACCCAACCATAGAATTGATTTTGGTTGAATGCGGAGAGGAACTTGTAGTCATTGAAGGAACTTGAGGATCCAGAGGTTGGTTTCTTGGCTTTTCTTTTCTTTGAGGCTGAGCTTTTTGGTGGTGCCATGAGGTTGAGAGAGTGTGTTTATGGGGGTTGCAGGTTGCAAGAAAGAGCAAGCAAAACAAGGTTTTGCTCCAACACCAAACTTAGGACTTGATTGTCCCAATCAAGAAAAAAAAAAAGAAAGGAAGTATGGAAAGAGATGTTAAAAGATGAACAGAGAAAGGGAGGTGAGGGCTGTATGCTCTTCGTGTGTGATTGGGGTTGTTGAAGTGGAATACGAGATGGTGAAGTGAGGCTTTTATAATGGATGAATGTTGTGGTGGGAAGGGTGGGAAATAAAAAGGGTTAAATATTTTCCCACTTGGGGGGTGGCGCCTAGCATGGGAAGAGGCGCCAACTCTTTCCTCACTATGTCTTCTGCGTGTGTTGAGTTCCAAAGTGTAAGTACACTTTGACTTCCTTGCTTTGTGAGTTGTTTACCATGTGGGCCCCATCTTCTCTCCTGAAATGAAACTGAACCCATTAGTAATGACAAAAGAAACCTTTCACATTCCTTGTCATCAAGAGTGAATTGGATTGCAACTGATGGGTGTCCCTTGGGACACCAAACTTAATTCTTTGGCATCTTAATAAATTGGTTTCATCATTGTGCATTTAATGTGTTCATAAGAGTGGAATAACATCAATCTTTTCATTTTCTTTTGATTCCAATTCTTCTGAACTCATTAATCCACATTCATGTTCTTACCCAAAGCATTAAGTGCTTTCAAATTGGGTGACTTCGGCTACTAGATGATTCTTGGTGGTGGCCACACCAAACTTAATCTTTGGGCTTACTCTTCAAATCAAGATATAAATTGTTTGTATGCGTAGATTAAGTTGGTGAGAGGCCACACCAAACTTAGCAATTTAGCTAGTCCTCAGCCCAATCACTCATCATGATCTATGCCTTCATCAAGTTGCAATTCCAGAAAAAATATAAAGAAACTCTAGCTACCAAAGCTAAAATGAACTTTCTAATCTGCAATTGTAAACTAATCCTAATATGGTAATGTAAAATAAATGGGGGACTGAAAATTAAACTACCTAATGCAACGAATTTTTAAATTACTTCTAAGAAAAGTAACTAAATCAAAAAGGATAAAGTGTTGGGGTGCCTCCCAACTAGCGCTTCTTTATTGTCATTAGCTTGACATTCCTTCATCTTCAGCTGAGCTTGTAGCTCACTCCCTGCTCCTCTAAGGAGCCTCCCAAGTAGTGTTTGAGTCTATGGCCATTGACAGTAAAAGTTCTCTGAGTTTTGTCCTCCATGAGCTCCACATGACCATAGGAAAACACCTTGAGTATGGTGAAAGGTCCTAACCATCTAGACTTCAGTTTTCAAGGGAAGAACTTGAGTCATGAGTTGTAGAGTAACACCTTCTGTCCTTCAATGAACTCCCTTCTTGCTATCTTTTGGTCATGCCACCTTTTTGTGTTCTCTTTGTAGATTTTTGCATTCTCATATGCCTGATTCCTAAACTCCTCCAGCTCATTGAGTTGCATTAAATTCTTTTCTCCAGCAGCTTGCTCATCCTAGTTTAACATCTTTAGAGCCCAGAATGCTCTATGCTCAAGTTCAACTAGCAAGTGACAAGCCTTGCCATATACCAGTTGGTATGGAGACATCCCAATGGGAGTCTTATAGGCTGTTCTGTAGGCCCATAGTGCATCATCCAGCTTCTTAGACCAATCTTTACTTGAGCTTCCAACAATTTTTTCAAGGAATCTTTTTAGCTCTCTGTTGGAAATTTCAGCTTGCTCGTTGGTCTGTGGGTGGTATGGAGTTGCCACTTTGTGCTTTACTCCATATCTGACAAGGAGTGTCTCGAGTTGTTTGTTGCAGAAGTGTGTCCCTCCATCACTAATGAGAGCTTTAGGGACTCCAAATCTACTGAAAATGTTTCTTCTCAAGAAGCTTATCACAACCTTGTTGTCATTTGTTGCAGTGGCTATGGCTTCTACCCATCTTGAGACATAATCAATAGCCACAAATATGTAGCTATTAGAGTAGAAGGTTGGGAAGGGTCCCATGAAATCAATCCCCATACATCAAATAGCTCTAACTCTAGTGTGAATTACTGTGGCATCTTATTTCTCTTGGTTTGATTACCAGCTCTTTGGCATTCATCACACCTTGACACCATTTCCTTGGCATCCTTAAACATTGTTGGCCAGTAAAATCCAGATTGAAGCACTTTTGCTGCCGTCCTTTCTCCACTGAAATGACCTCCATATGCAGATCTATGGCACTGCCATAATACTTCCTGCCCTTCCTCATGGGATATACACCTTCTTAGGATTCCATCAGCACACTTTTTGAACAAATAAGAATCGTCCCAGATGTAGTGTTTGGCATCCTTAATTAGCTTCCTCCTCATGTGCCTATTGATGTTGGTTGGTAGTTCCCCAATAGCCTTGAAGTTGGCTATGTCTGCAAACCAAGGAGCTATTCGAATCATCATTAATTGCTCATCAGGGAAGCTTTCATTGATTGCTACTTGCTGCATCTCTTCTTCTTGTGGGATCCTTGAGAGGTGGTCAGCTACCTTGTTCTCTGCTCCGCTCCTATCTTTAATCTCAATATCAAATTCTTGGAGCAGCAAAATCCACCTTATTAGTCTGGGCTTAGATTCTTGTTTGGTAAGCAAGTATTTGAGTGCTGCATGATCAGTGAACATAATTACTTTTGAGCCAATAAGATATGATCTAAACTTGTCAAAAGCAAAAACTATGGCTAAAAGTTCTTTCTCTGTGGTGGTATAGTTCCTTTGATTCTCATTAAGAACCTTGCTAGCATAGTAAATAACATGTACTAGCTTGTCTTTCCTCTGTCCTAGAACAACACCAACAGCAAAATCAGATGCATCACACATTAGTTCAAAGGGGAGATCCTAGCTTGGTGGTGCTATAATAGGTGCAGAGGAGAGTTTCTTCTTAAGTTCATCAAAGGCTATCATGCACTCTCTATCAAAAACAAAGGGAGTATTTGAGACAAGTAGGTTTCTAAGGGGTTTTGCAATCTTTGAAAAATCTTTGATAAACCTCCTATAGAACCCAGCGTGTCCCAAAAAACTTCTGATTGCTTTGACATTGCAAGGTGGAGGTAATTTTTCAATTACTTCCACTTTTTCCTTGTCCACTTCTATGCCATCTTTTGAAATCTTGTGACCAAGAACCACCCCTTCAGTCACCATAAAATGGCACTTCTCCCAGTTTAAAACCAGGTTGGTTTCTTGACACCATTTTAGCACAAGAGCAAGATGGTATAGGCAATCAGAATATGAGTTCCCAAATATAGAGAAGTCATCCATGAATACTTCTATGAACTTCTCAATCATGTCTGAAAAAATGAAGAGCATGCACCTTTGGAATGTTGCAGGTGCATTGCACAATCCAAAGGACATTCTCCTATAAGCAAAGACACCATATGGACAAGTAAACGAAGTTTTTTCCTGATCCTTGGGGTCTACAACAATTTGGATGTAGCTCGAATACCCATCTAGGAAGCAATAATACTCATGTCCTGCCAATCTTTCAAGCATCTGGTCCATGAAAGGTAAGGGAAAGTGGTCCTTCCGGGTGGCTTCATTAAGTTTCCGGTAGTCAATGCACATACGCCATCCGGTCACTGTCCTTGTGGGTATCAATTCATTCTTCTCATTTGCCACAACAGTGATCCCTCCTTTCTTAGGGACTACTTGCACCGGGCTTACCCAAGGGCTGTCTGAGATGGGGTAGATCACCCCTGCTTGCCACAATTTCAACACTTCTTTCTGAACCACTTCATTCATAGTTGGATTCAGCCTCCTCTGTTGTTGTCTTGAAGGTTTGGCATCGTCTTCAAGTAAGATCTTATGCATACACATTGAAGGACTGATCCCTTTCAAATCTGCAAGTGTCCAGCCTACGGCATCCTTGTGTTGTCTCAGCACTTGGATGAGCTCCTCTTCTTGTTCCTTACTCAGACTTGAATTTATGATCACTGGTTGGGTGTTGTTAGCACCTAGATATGCATATTTCAAGTTGGGTGGTAATGCTTTCAGCTCTAGTTTAGGTGGCTCTGCATCTTTGTTGCTTGTAATGGTTGGCATGATTGAGTTTCCCATGGTTGCTTGTGGTGATCCTCCATCTGGTGCTTGTTCCAGCTCAATGGTTCCTCCACATTGTTCTTCTTCCAAGACTTCTTGAACTATTTGTTCCATGGTGTCTACCAGCATGCATTCTCCTATGGATTCCTTGGGGTAACTCATTGCCTTGAAGACATTGAAGACCATTTTCTCTTCATGCAACCTCAAGACTAGTTCCCCTTTTTGCACATCGATGATGGCTCCAGCAGTAGCTAGGAATGGTCTTCCTAAAATAATTGACGTGTTGGCCTCTTCTTCCATGTCCAGCACAACGAAATCAGCAGGGAAGATGAACTTTCCTACTTTCACTAGCAAGTCTTCCACCACCCCATATGGAAACTTAAATGTTCTGTCAGCCAATTAGAGTGCCATTCTTGTTGACTTGGCTTCCTCAATCTTCATCCTTCTCATCATGGTCATGGACATAAGATTTATGCTAGCTCCCAAATCACACAAAGTTTTTTCAATGGTGATGTCTCCTATGATGCAGGGAATTTGGAAACTCCCTGGGTCTTTCAGCTTTTGAGGCAGCTTCTTCTGTATGATAGCGCTGCATTCTTCAGTCAGGATTATGGTTTCTTTTGCTTCCCAGTTCCTCTTTTTGGTTATAAGCTCCTTCAAAAATTTAGCCTAGAGTGGCATTTGTTCTAATGCCTCAGCAAATGGTATGTTGATTTGGAGCCTCTTGAAGATCTCTAGGAACTTAGAAAACTGGCCATCATTCCCATCTTTTCCCAGTCTTTGTGGGTATGGTGCCCTTGGCACATAAGGCTTCAAGACTGATTTTGGTGGAGTAGGGATTTCTTCTTCATCCTTATTCTCATGCTTTGCTGCAACTTCTTCATGCTTGTCTTTGCTTGGGGTTCCATCTTTTACAACCTTCCAACTTCTTAGAGTAATGGCTTTACATTCCCCTCTTGGGTTAGCCATGGTATCACTAGGAAATGTGTGTGCGAGAAGTGGGATTTGCTTGGACAAAATCCCCACTTGTGCTTCCAACTTTGAGATTGCTGTGCCTTGATTTTTCAGATTTGACATGTATTCCATGAGGGTAGAGACTGCTCCTGTAATTTGTGAGGACAGTTGTGCTATTGCAGCTTCCATTCTCTCAAAGTTGCTCTTGATCTCACATGGTTACATAGTTGAGGATTGCGTATCTTGATTGAGGTTGTTGTGTTTGGGTTGGTTACTATGGTATGATGTGTTTTGCGAGTTATGGTAGGGTCTATGGTTCCCTGTTTGATGGTTGGGGTTGTGGTTGAAATGCTGATTTGATGAATAAGGCTTGTTGTGGTCCAGGTTGTGGTATTGTTGATTTTCCCACCCAAAGTTTAGGTGGTTCTTCCAACCTGGGTTGTATGTCTTAGAGTGTAGGTCATATGGTGGTCTGGATGAATTGTTCATATAATTAGCTTGTTCCCAGTCACTTTCAGATTCTTGTGCACTCCCTTCTTGTTGAGGAGTTTGGTCTTGAATGACTGAGGCTTGGTTGGCCTCCATCCTTTTGGTTAGAGCTGCTATTTGAGCTGTAATTGCTTTGTTCTAAGCTAACAAAGCATCTACAGAGTTGAGCTCTAGCACTCCCTTCTTCTGAGTCCTCTCTGAAGCATAGAAATACTCATTTTCAGCTACAGTCTCAATGACATCTATGGCCTCTTCAATGGTTTTCTTCTTATTGAGTGAGCCTCCTGAAGAATGGTCCACAGCCTTCTTTGCTTCATAGGATAGTCCCTCATAAAAGATGTGTAGTTGTACCCATTCATTGAATATTTTTGGTAGGCATCTTCTTATCAAATCTTTGAATCTCTCCCAAGCCTCATAGAGTGTTTCTCCATCTTGTTGTCTGAAACTTTGCACCTCAGCTCTCAGCCTATTGATTCTTTGTGGGGGTAAAATCTTGCAAGGAATCTGTTTACGACCTTCTCCCATGTAGTTAGGCTATCCTTAGGGAATGATTCCAACCACTTTGCTGCCTAATCTCTGAGTGAGAAAGGGAACAAGAGTAGTTTATAGATGTCGGAGTGTACCCCGTTGGACTTTATAGTATCACATATCCTCAAGAATGTGCTGAAATGTTGACTAGGGTCTTCTTAGGCACTTCCTCCATATCAGCAATTATTCTGAACAAGTGTGACGAGCTGAGGTTTCAGCTCAAAATTATTAGCATGAATTATTGGCTTGAGGATGCTGCTGCCACAATTTCCTGGGTTTAGGTTGATGTAGGAGCCTAAGACTCTCCTTTCTTGCCCATCATGATTTACTGGGCCTCCTCTAGCATTGTGAGCTTCTTCTTCATGGTGGTTCTCCATGTTCTCCTCCATGTTTGTTTCAAAATACTCTTTCTCTTCCTCAGCACCAACGACTCCTTTCCCTATTGCTTCCCTCCTTAATCTAAGGAAGGTCCTCTCAGGTTCAGAATCAAAGGAAGTTGAAGCACCGCTTCTTCTACCTGTCATACAACCAACAAGGCAAAAACAAGAGAAGAAAAAGAAAAATTGAATGAAGAAGTTACTCTTGTTAGAGCGGATGTTAGTGTGAGTAGTGCAATTAATCAAACAGTTAGAATATTGGAAATATGTAAAAAAAAAATACCTAAATAAGAAAGAAATAGAACTCAAAATAAAAGAAAATAAAAGGTGCTAAATAAAATAAAATAACAAGGAATTTAAATTGCTTAATCTAGCTCTCCAATTGATTTAATCACTGTCAAATTTAAGCCAATCCCCGACAACGGCACCATAAAACTTGATGACCGGAATTCACCCCCATTCAAAATTGGTGAATTAGTCCTTTTGGCAAGCGCACCAAAATTATCGTCAAGTAATAACCCACAGTGGAGTGGGATCGTATCCACATAGATTGGCAAATTCGAGCAGTTTTAATCAATTGATGAATTAGTCAAGCGGATCAATAGGATTGTAGAGTGCAGAATTGTAAATGACATAAATGTAAATGACTAGAATATAAAGAAAAGTAATAAAGTACAGAAATATAAATGGCAGAAAGTAAAGGGCAGAATCATAAATGACTTGAATGTAAATGGGAATGGGGAATTGATGAATGTAAAAATAAGCAGTAAAGAAATGGATAGATAAGAATGGGGAAAATTCATTGAGATTGGGAGATGTTGTCTCTTTGGATCAAATCTAGCTTATATCCTCTTCAATCATGCAACTCATTAACCTCTTGGCAATCATGATTTATTGAGCCCCAATCCCTTCGTGACTCAATCACTCAGATCTTGATCAATAGCCAATTCCTTGGTCTAATTGCTCATGAAGAGAGATATGCTTGGTCCCTGATTATACCACACACCATTATAGGTCCAAGTAGAGGGAGGATTATATGTCACATATCCAAACACTAAAACCCAAATTCTACTCTAGTGTGAGAAGGGATTTCAAGCATGGTTTCATGTTTCCTTTCCTACGGTTCCCATGAAACCCAATTGCATTCAATCTCTTTCCCAAGATAAATGAATACTAAACATTAAGAACGAAATTCCTTCTAGAAAATCAAAGAGAACATGAAGAGAAGAAGAATATCACTATTATCAATCCATCAAGTACAACAGAGCTCCCTCTCTCAATGAGAGGGAAGTTAGCTACTCATAGCTAAAAAAGTACTCAAATGTGAAGTGTAAAAGTGGATCTAAAACAGACTGCTTAACCCCCCTTCTTTAGTACTCCTTGGTGGTATTTATACTACTCTTGGTAAAATAAAAGAATTACAAAAGTGAAAAAGGAAAACACTGAATAAAAATGACTTCTTAGCTGGCGTGTGGCTGGCGCTTCTCTGGCGTGTCACGTGCCCTTCATTTCCAGCTTGGCGTGCCACGCCTACTCCTTCAAGTGGCACGCTCGTCCCTTTCTCAACCTTAGCGTGCCATCCCTTCGAACTCAAGTGGCATGCCATAGTGGATTTCTTATGTTGGCGTGCCACGCCTTCGAGCTCAAGTGGCACGCCCTTTGCCTTTCTCACTTCTCTTTGCCTCTGGAAACTTGTACTGGCGTGCCACGCCCAAGGTCTGGCGTGCCACGCCCTTACTTCATGCTTGGCTAGGCTTCTCTAGAAAGTTGAACTAGCGTGGCACACCCAGGGTCTGGCGTGCCACGCCCCTTTTGTGAGTGAGTGGGTCCTCTGTTTGGCGTGCCACGCCACGAGCTCAAGTGGCACACCCCAATGCTTCTCTCTTGAATGACACTGGCATGCCACGCCTGGTTGCTCAAGTCGCATGCCTAAATGACGAATAGTGAATGGCGTGCCACACCTTCGACACCAAGTGGCACGCCCCATGTAATTGGCCTCCTTCATCCTCTCTGAAACTTATACCAGCGTGCCACGCCTAGAGGCTGGCGTGCCACGCCCATGATATTGTCTTGGTTCCAGTATTTGGCTGCCATGCTCAGCTTCAAGTGGCACGCCATAGTGAAATGCTAAGGTTGGCGTGCCACGCCTTCGGTACCAAGTGGCACGCCCAGTCCTTGCTTTTGGTCCTTTGTGCATTGGCGTGCCATGCCTGGTTCTCAGTGGCACGCCTAGTCTTCAATTGCCTTTAGCCCCTTCCTGGATTGTTGTACCAGCGTGCCACGCCATGCTGCTCAAGTGGCTCGCCATGGATTCTGAACTCTTCAAGCTTGGCGTGCCACGCCTAGGTTCTCAAGTGGCACGCCCAAGTGAATTCTTGGGCTGGGTGCCACGCCTCACCCAGTCACGCCATATGAAGTTCTTCTTAGAATAGTGAGTTGGCTGCCACGCCCCTTTGCTCAAGTGGCACGCCCATAGTGTTGATGGTAGGGTGCAGTTGGCGTGCCGGGTAGTAGCTTCTGGTTTTGTATGCTGCAAGCTTGCGTGCACGCCCACGGCATTTTGCTCCTCGCATTGGCTGCCTGCCGTCTGTGCATTTTGTGACTCATTCACCGGCCTTGTGCTCCACCCAGTGCTCTCACCTGAAACAGCACAACCACAGGGACCACACTG